>NC_136496.1:28219838-28237338 GCF_053919585.1 Euprymna scolopes | reverse complement strand
GAAGCAGAAACCAACAATCTTAGTATTAGATTGATTCATGTATAATAGGAAAAACAGGATTCGGAGAGCATTGTTTAAAAATTGTCTGCTCCTTTAGACTTCTGGTCTCTGTTGTCCATTTGGTTGGATAATTAGGCATGGTCACGCGGACAAGAAAGCTATTCTTAATATGTGTAAAGGGGGGGGCTTTCATGATTTTTCACGTTATCTGAATAATTGCATATTTGCCTTGTGTGGTCTTGAAGTGCAGTGAGGAATCCGGGCGTAATTTAATGGCACTTTATTTCCTGTTTGATTTATTTATTTTTTTACATGGTAGTCACCACTTATCAAGGTCCGGAAGCCACTTGGGGGATAAGGGTTATTGCGTGTACAGTAATCAATGGGATAAATCGTAGTAATCGTGGGATAAATCGTAGTAATCGTGGAAATTTGATAAAGTGAACGGTTTATCAGAAATTTGATAAAGGGAACGGTTTATCAGAAATTTGTTTATGTTGGACTTGAAGACATCCAAGTTGTAGTCAGGTGGGAAACAGGCAAACGGAACAGAGTTCCACAGGCATGCAGTTCTAAGAAAGAAGCTTTGTACATAGAATCTACGTTTTGATTCAGGCACAGGTAAAGAATGGGGAAATTTATTGACAGTGGTTTCAGCTAAACGGGTGTTTTTCGAGAAAGATTGCGAGAGAGGACCAGAGATTGGAGCTCAGACGGATTGGGCTCTTTCTTTTTCCTTTGTTTGTTATGCTGTTGCTTTTATAAGAAACTAGCCTGGGTGCCCGGCGTTACTCGGGTGTTTGGAGGTGTGTATTGAGCAAAAAAAAAAAAAAAGTGGTAGTAGGCAGGCAGGCTCGAACCTGTATCGCGAAGGAGAATAAGAACGTGAAAAAAAAGACGTGACATCTTTGTTGTTGCGCCCATTAGCCAAACTGGAAGTGACATAGGTTTAAATAAAGGCTAGGCAATCGAATAGAGGGGATGACTTCCGAAAATATCGGCGGAAACAGAGACTGCTCCCTGTAGAATAGTACCAAGTTGAGGGCGAAGGAATTAATGTTCTTAGCCAATTTTTCGATATTTGTCATCCGAAAGGTCGAGCTTCAAAACGATACCGATATCGTGCAAATCTGTCGCTTCTGTTGAAAGTTTTAGGCATACATACATACATATATTTAAACAGATAGGTAAGATCTTTATTATAAATTAAGCTCGATAAGTTTATCGTTACAAACGAGCGGGAATCATTTTCATTGGTTGGACATTGTAGAATCTTTTTTACAAAGAAGTCGACATTTATTAAGGCCCTTTATAGGATATGGGTTAAAAAGTATCAGGTGGTCAGTTAGTAGTGGAAATTGGATAAAATTTGATTATTTAAGAGAACGGCTATACAAGAACTTGTTTACATTACACTTGGAAACTACCATATTGCAGTCAGCTGGAAAGCAACCTCGCGGTATAGAGTTCCAAGAAGGAAACTTTGTCCATGGAATTTGCATTTAGTTTTAGGCAAATATAGAAAATAGAGAAAAAATTTTTTTCTGTTTTTATGCTGTTAGACACTTTCTTGATTTTGTTGTTGTTGTTGTTGTTGTTGTTGTTGTTGTTGTTTGTTGTATTTAAAAAAAAATGCGTATTTCAAATACAACCGGAAATCATTTTAGTTGGTTGAACATTGTTGAATCATATTTATGTGAAATCAAGTTTTCCTTTATTTCAGCAGAAACGTATAATTTTATATACAAACATTTTTATATCCAAAAAGAAATGAAATGGAAATAGTAAGGAAAACGAACAGACAACGAAAGAGGGTAGCTTATAAAGCTAGTCACATTTAACGTTCGTATAGCATCTCTACCCACCATCACAATGAATCGAGTGAAAATACCTAGTGATTTTATCTTCTAAGTTCCGTGAAGATCTCGATTGATAAGATACACCTGAAGAAGATTCGGAGGTTACATCGACGGAAACGTTGTGCGAATAACACTCGATTTGAAAACGGTAGTCTGGTAGTTCAAACATACGAATTTTCAATTCTTATCTCAAAATTTCAGATGCATAATATTATACTCTAATATTTTAATTTAATGTTAATTTCATGCAACAGAGATCTGTGCCCCGACGTTGCCCAGTAAAATTAAGAAAGCTAACAATCAAAACCTTTAGGCGTGAATTGATCGGAAAAGATTGTAAAGAATCTTTCCACCCACAAAGCTTATCATTTATTCACGAATGATAATATATAAAATTATTATTGACAGGTGGGGAGTATCCTCACTGGATTTTTGGCCTTGCCACTCGATGCATCTGTTTTTAATGGTTGTTTAGAGATTTGATTTTTATTTGAAACTAGCGGGGGTACCCGGTGTTGTCCGGGTGTGTCGAAGTGGGCGATGTTTAAAAAAGTAGTAATAGCGGAGAGGGGGGTTCAAACCAACAGTAGGCCTCCCCCCGGGCAGAGAAAGATGTTAAAAAATGGTAGTATGCAGGCGGGCTCAAACTTGTAACGCAAAGGAGAAAAAGAAGGTTAAAAAAAACCGTTACGTCTTAGCCGATGCCTCCATGGTGAAACCGGAAAGCGCGAGCATTAGAATTAAGGCTAATCAATTCAACGGAGACGATGACTTGCGAAAATATCAACGAAAAAAAAAGCGCCCCTTCTTTGTAGAAAACCGACCAATTGAGGGTAGAGGAATTAATGTTCTTAGCCAATTTTTTTATATTTGTCGTCCGAGAAGTCGAACTTCAAAACGATACCGATCTCGTCAGGTTCAGTCGCGTGTGTTGAAAGTTCTTGGCAGACAAACGCACAAACCCACACACAAACAGACTGGCGAGATTTCTATAATAGATGTAGCAAATGAAGGAAATAGCTAGCTCGGTTACGAATGAAGTGAAAGGTATGAAGCTGGAGTTTAATTTCGTAATGAAATCAATGTGTACAGAATGATATCCAATCGCTCGTTTTTTTTTTTTGTTTATTTATTTATTCATTTTTTTTGCCACAGTGTCTGTATTTATGTCTGTGTTGATAGTATGATCATGACTTTAAAACAGATACATCATTATCACTAGGGCTAGGACAACAGCATATTTCTTTCATTGTTTTGACTCTCGAGTGTGTATCCGTTGGCATGTTTTATATAGAGTGATTGTGGTTCTCAGTTGATTAACTGTGTCTAACTGCGTGAGATATATACTCGAGAGTTAAAACAATGATAAAAATATTCTGTTGTCATAGCCCTAAATGAGGAAACAATGCCTGGGAGGATAGTCACACGACAATAAAAAAAATATATACTACACTACTTCCTCCTCAAAAGATGGTAATTCCTGTCATGATGGTATCATGGCCACAGAACAGATACTACATTATTACTTATACTCCTTAAAAAGGAGATAATGCCTGGGATATATTGGCAAGACATCACCCCCCCCCCAATGTGATGGTAATCCCTGTGATGGTGGAATAAATACCATAGAACAGATATTACACCATCACTTACACTAAAAAATGATGAGGTTATGCCTGGGAGTATGTTCTCATGATAACAGAACATGTACTACACTCTCCCCTCGAAAAAAAAAAATCCCTGTGATGACCGTCTGTGTAATAATAAAACGAAAGCTTTCATTTAATTACATATTCATAAACGACCTCCCTGTTAAATTGTGTCCGAGATGGGTTTATCTGCTGGTGACAGCACACGTTATAATAAATATGATGGGGAAACGAATGCACGCAAATACAAAGTAATGACAGAAATCTTAGAAAAAGAGAAGTTCTCGCACAATTCAATGACAGTGATAACTCACCGAAAACAACCTGTGGTGTTCCCTGGATTCAGAGTGACAACAGGTCTCCTTAGATTTCCAGTAATCTCTATCTCTTTCGATAACCTTTGCAAATGAATTTACGTCATCCCAACAGCCGCTTGCCATTGATTTCTCGCTGGCAATGACCCTTGGTCATCATTGAAATTTGAGTGCAACAAATCTCCCTAGATTTCCAGTACTCTACACTAAATTAGTTTGCATTATCGCAACGGCAGCTCACCTTTAACATTATAAGAAAGCTTTTCAACTATCTATTGCCAAGACTACATCCTACTTAAAAGCTTATCCTTTTAACTATTCGCTTCATATTCACAAACCACATTAATTGTAACAAATATACTGAGGAGATTGCCAAGGCTGCTGCAAAGAAAGTAGTCTCCGTTGCCAGAGCGAGAAAATCGTTCACTCTTGAGAGTATCCTATATATCTACAAAGTAATCATTCGCTCATACATGGAGTATTGTTGTCAACTCTGGGCTAGTGTATCTGCCACTAGGCTATACCTATTAAAACTTATCCTGCCTTGACAGAGTTCAAAATAGACTTCGTAGCCTAGTGGGGGAAATAGCCTTTTCCTTTCCATGTAACCCCTTTCCCACAGAAGAAACGTTGCGAGCTTGTTTCTGCTTTATCGTTATTTCCATGGCAAGTGCTCGTCTAAGCTCCAATCTTTCACGAAAAAACTCTTCTAATTGAAACCACTATCAATAATTTCCCCCACTCTTTATCTCTGCCTAAACCTAAGCGCAGATTCCATGAACAAAGGTTCTTTCTTAGAACTGCACGCATGTGGAACTCTCTTCCGTTTCGCTGCTTTCCAACTGACTACAATATGATCGTCTTCAAGTCCAACGTAAACAAATTCCTGATGAGCCGTTCCCTTAAGTAATCTAATTTACAAAATTTCCACTACTAACGATTACTACGATATTTTCCCATTGACAACCGTACACTCATTAACCTTTATCCTCGAGTGGTATCCGGACTTTGATAAGTGGTGACTCCTTTGTAAAAAAAAAAATAGAGTTCAATAAAAGGATCGTGAATCTAAATAGGACGCGAACTATCGGCAAAGATCCAAACTTTATCGATATCATGAATTTAAGTGATCACAAACATTTTTATATAAAGATAAGCAATCCTAGACCTTCCCAGGTACAAAATAAGTGATCCAATCACTCTACCTGATACAGGATAGTAAAATGAAAGAATAATTTGCATTTAACCATAAACCTGAAACATTCATTATGATTCGAATTAAGTATAAATATATGAAAGTCTGACGGGTAAACATGAACGTAACCGTGTTTTCGCGATAAGAATAAGCGATCCCAAACTCTTCTAAGCAACCTATGCAAGTGTTGATTAGTTTAATATAGAGCAATTTTTTACATGTAGCCGTAACCTTAACACAAAGAATATTTGGTTTTAGAGCGAAGTTTAAAGTAAGGGTAAATTAAGCTCATTCGACACGTATGTCATGTAATTTTCATCAGTTCAATCTTCTGATACCTCATTATAATACAACAAGTAGCTTCTTTCCAAAAAATGAAGGATTGTAAAATTCCTTCCCCGTTGACTATATTCCGCTTAACTACAACCTTGGTTATTTTAAGACTAAGGGCAATAGGCATCTCCTATCTTTGCGATAATCATGTCTTGTTCAGGTTAGCTTCTTGCATCATTTATCATCATATATTGTCTGATGCGTTTGTCCAGAATTCTTTGGTCCCCTAACAAAAGAAGGGTGCACCTGAAAATTCACCCTTGTCCGTTCGTCACTCTCCACTTTTCTCAATAACTATGTCTTGGAATTTTTTGAAATTTTTCACAAATATAAAACATGATATAAGTAAAAAAAGTAACAGAACGGATTTTCCGGAAAAACTCCGGTTCCCTCCGTATGTCATGTAATCTTCATCGATTCAATGTTGCATTTCTGTGCCTGCTTTATAAATATTTTAATGGAATGTGCTCTGATGAACTCATATCACTTGTGTCCCTTCGCCGTGCATACTTCTGCTTAACCCGATAGCAACAAGATCCATCCCTTCACTATTGAGGTCCGTAGATCCCGGAAAGCCACCTAGTCTAATAGTTTCCTTCTGCAGACTGCTAGACTTTGACTGTACTACAATGCAATAATTTAAATCTAAGCCCAAAACAATAAATGTTAAGGGGTCATAATAGGGGTGAAAGTTAAAAAAAAGAATTGACCGCTTTTTTTTTTTTTTTTGCTCAACATACACCTCCAAATACCCGGGCAACGCCGGGCACCCATGTTAATATATCTATAACAGTGAACGTGTCTGTGTATATGTATGTCTGTGCGTCTGTGTGTACATTTCCTTACGCAATAACTTTGTCAATTTTAAGTCTACAGACTCTAAATTTGATATACAGGGTACTGAGATCTTCAAATAAAGAAAAAATTTAAAAAAAAAAAAAAAAAAGATTCTGCCACACAGAATTGGAAAGTGTGGGTCATCTGGTATCAAGTTGCAAGGTTCTTTTGGGGGGATGGTTACTACACAGCGAGATGATGGAGTATGTAAGTACCTCCACTGGACCATCTATAAAGAATTAAACATCTAATGTAGCAGCAAATCCTGGGAACATCGATCTGAAAGAACTGTTGGAAATGACTTTTATACCATGCATTACGACCATGTAATCCCTACAGCCACCTACCTTGAAAATGCCGCTGTGAAACCTGACATAGCTATATGGAATTAGTCAGAGAGAGTTGCAGCCTTGGTTGAAGTGAGTGTCCCTAATGATGGAGGTCTTAAAAGAGCTGAAAGGGAGAAACAGGCCAAATACCAAGGTCTCATGTATGATATGAACAGAAACTGGAATCTTAGAGAGATATCAATCATACCAGTTATTATAGGTGCTACATGGCTTATGAAAAAGAACCTGAAGTCCTACCTAACTAATATTCTTGGTGAACCAAGTGTAAAAGAGATCCACACAATTACACTTAAGAGAACAACGAGGACACTAAAAAAGCTCTCGGTTGGTTTCAATAAAAAGCGGGGCAACGTTGGCAGCTGGTTTGGCTCCCTGATACCCAGCATTACAAGTTTCAAAGGAAGAATATAAAAAAAATGTGTGTGTGTGTGTGTGTGTGTGTGTGTGTGTGTGAATATAGAGGCACCTTTTCTCATATAACATGATATTACGTCATATATAATTATCGTGTCATGTACAGTATTACAATGTGATAAAATAAATTGTGCCTAGATATTAGAATTTACTTCAACATTGCTCAATACGTGAATAGGGGTTTATAATGAAGTATGAAAATATGAATATATGTCCTTACTATGATATATATATGCATACTCAAAGAGAGAGAGAGAGATAGGAGGAGGAGGAGGAGGAGGAGGTATAGATAGATAGATAGATAGATAGATAGATAGATAGATAGATAGATATTTTATTTGTTTATTTTGCCAGGTATACGTATGAGTAGAGATGACTGATTTTTAATTCTTGGCACGTGTTTCGCAGTCAATACGTTTCATCAGCGTAATTCACTATAATATGATTCGAACTTACAGGATCTGTTGTAAGGTGTCATAACAATTACACCAAGAAGAGCCTATCTGAAATCTTTTGCTAATATATCGCTTACCAAATTTTTGTCATAATATTATTATTGTTATCTCGCGATAATGCATATGTAAACGAGTAAACTCATGCGTAAGTAATGGAAAGAGACTTTTCAAGCTCAGAGGAACTAATCAATACCACTAATATAGTTATCGCTAAAAAATAACAACAAAATATTTGTGCGTATATTTTCTGATATATACCTATAAAGCTAAGTTTTTCTCTCTCTTTCATTGATATTAAAAGCTCTGTTTTTCTATTTAAAAAATTATTAAAAGGAACATTGCATGTAATATACTCAGTAATAGATATGCGAATGTGAAAGGTAACTAATTCACATATTCCTTTGTAAGACCTAGCGTTAATTAATTATTCATTATTTATAATGTTCTTATTAGATGATTCGTTTCATTTCACTGTTATGCTGATTTGTATTTATGCATAGTTCTTACATTCTGCATAATTGCGGAGAATTTAAGCTGGAAATGTTCAACCACACGGATATATGTGGATATATATATATATATATATATATATATAATAAAATATATTTTAGTCATCGACATACAGACCTGTTTCGTTGTTTCACAACTCATCAGTGCCGCTAGACTAACACCTATCCCAAGCCGAGGATCGAACCTAGAACCGTCGTGATGACAGTCGGCAGTTCTACCCCCTGACTACGGAATGGGTGGCTGAAATTAATCTGTCCGAACGTCTATTTAAATAAACATCCGTCCGCCACTCGTAGATGGCTCAAACGTTTGTTTGTAAACAAACCGCGAGCTTCGCATTTTTTCAGCTAAATTAAGTAGCGAGTAAGATAATTTACGATAGTGCTCTACCCAAGAGGGGGGGGCTTTATAAAATATATTTTAGTCATCGACATACAGACCTGTTTCGTTGTTTCACAACT
Organism: Euprymna scolopes; assembly: GCF_053919585.1. Lineage (NCBI taxonomy): Eukaryota > Metazoa > Mollusca > Cephalopoda > Sepiida > Sepiolidae > Euprymna > Euprymna scolopes. Next base: position 28,228,961 of record NC_136496.1, on the reverse strand, counting down.
CATCAGTGCCGCTAGACTAACACCTATCCCAAGCCGAGGATCGAACCTAGAATCGTCGTGATGACAGTCGGCAGTTCTACCCCCTGACTACGAAATCGGTGGCCGAAATTAATCTGTCCGAATGTCTATTTAAATAAACATCCGTCCGCCACTCGTAGATGGCTCAAACGTTTGTTTGTAAACAAACCGCGAGCTTCGCATTTTTTCAGCTAAATTAAGTAGCGAGTAAGATAATTTACGATAGTGCTCTACCCAAGATCATATATAAGCTGAACGTCTGTGTGTGTGTGTGTGTGTGTGTGTGTGTGTGTGTGTGTGTGTGTGTGTGTGTGTGTCTGGTCACGAATAGGATCCTATATGGTTGACTATTATAGAAAACTTATCACATATAACGATAGAAGATGTATCGAGACACAGGAATGGGTATGTTTGATCTGGTATAATGAGGATTCATTAAAATTGTGGGGTCTGCGTACGCGCCTGATCCACAATGTATGGAAATAAAAAATGAAAAAAAAAATGTTTACAAGTTTTTTTTATATAGATGTACATAATAATACTTTGATAAGTATGTTTTAACTTAAATAGGGGTGGTATAATAAAATTGTGGGGTCTGCGTTCGCGCCTGGCCTCCATAATAAATAAAGATTTTCATATCTATTTGCGTAAGTATACTTTGATAATTATATTTCAGTTTGAAGAAATATGGTATAATAAAATTATTGGGTGTTCGTTCTCGCCTGACCTCCATAGAATGGAAATATGTCACAAAGTTTAAAAAGTTTTTTTTAATATAGATCCACAGAATATTGTGATAAGTGTTTCAGTGTGAACAGGTATGGTATAATAAATTATGGGGTTTATCTATTTTATTTTTACTTTCATCATATTTTGCTTTGGTTTTGATACCCCCAAATTCGAAGCTATAGCTTTACAACCCTTCCTTTTCATAACCTATCATACTTTCATAAATCAGAGTCCATTTTCTGTAGGCTGTTTTAGAACCCAGTCAACGACGGATACTTTAGCCTTGATGGAGGAGAGATTAGACGTTAGTGCCACTGTTTCAAAAACCGCAAATTTAAACTAAATGGAATATAAGTGTTTAAACAATCTATACCTCATTTGATTCGCCTTTCCTTCCTCTATAATTTCACCAGTTTATATTTGACTTTTAATTGAAATATTCTAGTGCCCACGTCAATTAAAAAAAATAACTTTACATCGAGGAGGCAAAAAGAAACTTCGCACAATGGAAAATTGTTATTTAAATGTAACTTTATAACATTAATACAACACAAGTACAACAGAAACGCAAGGAATTAGTTAATATTTAGTAGCATAGCCCTTCTGCGATTTGATAGCTTGCAATCTTTTGGGCATCCCACTTTTCTTTAATTTTTGTCCAAAGTTCTTCCAGATTTGAAATTTTATCATTGCGTAGCTGTTGCTTGATGTAATGGCATACGTTTTCGATAGGATTGTGTTTTGGAGATTGGGACGTCATGCTCTTCAAGGAACCTCTTGACATTGCCATGCCAGCTGTGTGAATGGGACCATTATCCTGCATCGGATTATCATCCAAATTCTAGTCAAAGTAGGGAGGAACATATGGATGTACTTGGTCGAATTAATTCGACCTTGCAAGCGAAATATAGGCCCTATACTATTGGCACTAATAGCGCCCCACACCAAAACTGAACCTCCACCACCTTGCAATGTTGAAACTGGGCACCTAGGAGTTAATTTTTCGTCTTTCATTCGACGGATGTACTGCCTACTATAACTGCCTAGCCTATTGAATTTGCTTTTGTCGCTAAAAATCACTTTCGACCAATATTATAAAGTCCAGACGGCGCTTTCTGTTCTGTACAGAAATCATTGGCTTGCGTCTTACAACACAGCCTCGCAAATTAAATTCCTTCAATCTGTTCTTAACTGTAGAAAGGGAGCACGTTTTAACAAGATTACATTTGTTGTTGAATTTGGGGAGCCGTTTCAAATCTGTTTCTGAGGTTGCGGATCTTGATAGCATTGTCTCCCCTGTAGGAAGTAACTTTAGGACGACCAAAGAGGGGCATCACGACATTGATGGTGTTTTGATGGTTTTGCACTCATTCGTACCGTTTTCTCATCACATTTCCATCTGCGTCCGATTTCTTGATTAAAAACCCGAGAAAGATTGAGAATTATGAGCTTTTGATGATCACTAATAGAAAGTTGAGGCACGCGAACTAAATGTTACGTTCTATAACCCGTAACAACAACAATTACGATTAGAGATGCTTTGTTGCTTAAAAGCTGGATATTTTAAACTGGTCATTTGTTGCTGCGGACTTTCTTTTTACCTTCTCGATTTGAAGTAATTTTTTTTAATCGACATAAACACTGACATACTTCAATTAAAAATCAAATATGAACAGCTAAAATTATAGAGTGATAAAAGGCGAATCAAATGAGGTATAGGTTGTTTTAACAGTTACATTTAATTTAGCTTAAACATGACAAGTGCAGACTTTTTTTGTTTTTGGCGCCACTGTACATTTACGATAGTGCTCTACCCAAAGAAAGGGGGCTTGAATATATAGTCATCAACATGCAGTACTGTTTTTGTTGTATCACAATTCATCAGTGTGGCTAGATTAGCACCTTCTTATGGCCGGGGATTGAACCTACAACCATCGCGTTTATAGTCGACAGTTCTACCAATCGGCCCATGGGATCAGTGCTCGCAAATGGCCTCAACAAATGCACATTTAAATAAACACTCGTCTACCGCCTATACAGTGTTCGAGCTGATTGTTTATTTACAAACAAAAAGCGACAGTTTGGACCTTACTACTATATATTAGGTTTAATATAGCAATCAATAGAGTATTGTCTCTATGATAACAAATAGTATTCTACGTAAATTAAACTATTTGAACGTATCATATATATGACTCGGGTGCCATCAGCTAGAACTCTCCACCCTAATTTCTTAGTCTTTTAGTCACGTCTATGCGCATATATCTATATATCTATAAAAGTGTACGCGTCTGTCTGTCTGTCTGTCTGTCTGTCTGTGTGTGTGTGTGTGCATTTCCCTATGCAATAATTCTGTCAATTTTTAGTCTACAGACTCGAAATTTGATATACAGGGTACTGAGATTTGGGAAAATGTATGTGATCGGGTTTCTGCCAGAAAGTTTGCTGTTAAGGCGTCAAAGTTCAACCATTTGACCTTTGAGAACTCTACCAAACTCCTCCGACAATTTTGGGTCTAAACACTTGACATTTTAGATATTGGTTCCTTGGATATGGATCTAACTTAATAACTTGATTTGAGCCCCAAACAATAAATGTTCAGGGGCCATAATAGGGGTCAAAGTTTTTAAAAATTACCGTTTTTTTTTGTTTTGTTTTTTTGCTCAGCATACGCCTCCAAACACCCGGGCAACGCCGGCCACCCGTTGCTAGTATATATACATAGAGAGAGAGAGAGAGAGAGAGAGAGAGAAAATGTTATGAGGAGGAATTTACTAATCAAGGAAAAGCAAATTCCAAAACTGAATATAAATACAGTTATTTATATTCATAGAAATGATAAGTCTTTTAACGTGACTTTCTGATTATTTCGCTAAAATCTTTTTCCTCTCATGAGAAGAAATAGCATTCTTTGAAACTCCGCAGATTAACGAGCACCCATCTTTGGAGTATTCTGCCAAATAATAAAAACTTTTTGTAAAATTCTATTTTACAACTCTGTTCTTCTTATTATTTATACATATACATATACGTGTGTGTGTGTGTGTGTGTGTGTGTGTGTGTGTGTAAATTCAACCTTTTTTTAAAAGATGGAAGCCTGATTTTCGAAGACAAGATTCAAGCAGGAAAACTAGCAAGGGCTCCCGGATGATCCACACATTTCTATAATTATTAAGATTATTTACAACTAGACAAAAAAAAAAGTGACAAAAGTTATAGCTTGTTGACTTAGAATGAGTATTTTATGCTAAATTGATAGTTCGTTGCACCTTTTCTCAACAAAGTCTCAGTCAGGTCGGTCCAGTAGTTTCCGAAATGAAGTGGAACGGATAGACAGAAAGACAGGCAAAGTGAAATATAATATAGATTTACTGGCAATCTCTTATAATTGCGTTCCCAAAATTAAGACGGCGAAAATGGGTATAATTTACGTAAATAGGGAATGTAAGTCACAAAGCATGAAACGAAATACGAAACCATATAGAAATATTTAATTTCCAAAAATTATTTTAGTTTTAGGACTTCTTTTGTTATTATGAAACAAAAAATTTAAAAAAACTTTTATTTTTTACATTTCTATGAAAAATATTTTTAATATTTAAAATATATTCATATGTTAATATTTTATTTCCAAAAATTATTTTAGTTGTAACACTTCTTGTGTTATTATGAAACAAAACAAAATTTTTTTTATTTTTTTGTTTCTATAATTATCATTTTTAATATTTAAAATATACTCATATGTCAATATTTTATTTCAAAAGATTATTTTAGTTTTAACATTTATTATGTTATTATGAAACAGAAAATATTTTTTTTTACATTTCTAGGAATAATTTTGTTTATATTTAAAATATATTCATATGTCAATATTTTATTTAAAAAGATTATTTTAGTTTTAACACTTATTATGTTATTATGAAACAGAAAATATTTTTTTTTACATTTCTAGGAATAATTTTGTTTATATTTAAAATATATTCATATGTCAATATTTTATTTAAAAAGATTATTTTAGTTTTAACACTTATTATGTTATTATGAAACAGAAAATATTTTTTTTTTACATTTCTAGGAATAATTTTGTTTATATTTAAAATATATTCATATGTCAATATTTTATTTAAAAAGATTATTTTAGTTTTAACACTTATTATGTTATTATGAAACAGAAAATATTTTTTTTACATTTCTAGGAATAATTTTGTTTATATTTAAAATATATTCATATGTCAATATTTTATTTAAAAAGATTATTTTAGTTTTAACACTTATTATGTTATTATGAAACAGAAAATATTTTTTTTACATTTCTAGGAATAATTTTGTTTGTATTTAAAATATATTCATATGTCAATATTTTATTTAAAAAGATTATTTTAGTTTTAACACTTATTATGTTATTATGAAACAGAAAATATTTTTTTTTACATTTCTAGGAATAATTTTGTTTATATTTAAAATATATTCATATGTCAATATTTTATTTAAAAAGATTATTTTAGTTTTAACACTTATGTTATGTTATTTCTAAAAATTAGTTTACATTTTTTATTTTTTACATTTCTATTAATATATTTTTTTTAATATTTAGAATATATTCATGTGTCAATACTTTATCTCAAAAAATTATTTTAGTTTTAACACTTATTGTGTAATTATGAAACAAAAAGTAATAAATTTTTATTTTTTATATTTCTATGAATAATTTTGTTAATATTTAAAATATATTAATATGTTAATATTTTATTTCAAAAAATTATTTTAGTTTTTACACTTCTTGTTTTATTATGAAACAATAAAAAATAATAAACTTTTATTTTTACATTTAAATGAATATTTTTCTAAAATATTTACAATATATTAACATGTTAATATTTTTTTTATAAATTAGTTTGAACACTTCTTGTTTTACGACGAAACAATATTTTCTTTTGGCACTTCTGCATGAGTTATTGACCCCTGTTCTTTGAATGAGAAATGCCCTCTACCGGCCGTTCTGTGAACCTCAAATATAAACACGCGTCTCCGAGAACGCAAAAATATATAATAACGAAATGAATAACACAAAAATATAAGAAAAGCAAAACATTTATTGTATAAAAATATAATTTTAATGTTTTAATATGATTTCTTTTAAAGTAGTGATTTATAGTAAAACTAAAATAAATGTAAAAAGCATGAAACATTTATAGATTGTTTTTAGAATTATTTTTTTTTCCCTGTACGATTGTATAAAATGTAGCAACATATAATAATTTTTTTTGGATCATAAGATTCCACAAAAATATATAAAAATATAATTTTAACAAAATGTAGCAAAATATAATTTTAAAAACTTGAAACATTTATAGAGGTTTAAGAAATTTTTTTTACACAAAGATTGTTTGTTTGTTTTTTTTTCGCGGTAAAATTGTATAAACATATCAAAATATAATTTTGGGTTTGTCAATAGAGCAAAATATAATTTTAATATAGAAGTTTTTTTTTATTTATTTATAAAAATTTATAGAAATTTTTAATATTGTTTTTTTTTTCAATGAGTAATACGACTTATCGACTCCTGTTCGACTGACACACGCCCTCTATCGGCCGTTCTTGAAACTAAAATGCACCCATTCACTTCATGGCACTGTCATTCAGAAGTGCCTTCCTTTTAATAATTGTTAAACTCAAAAAACTTAATTTGCTGATTATTATCAACAGTGTTGAAAACTATTTAAAATTTATTATTTATTTAATACTTATTTTTGAAGAAAAAAATCCTATTTTTTCACAAGGTTAGTTTATTTTGCTCCTTCCAAAATGGAGGAGGGGAGAGCACATCGTTTTATTTTCCCTGCGTCCCGAAATAACGCTGAAAGAATTTATTTATGAAAATGATTTTTAATTATGGAGTTATTTAATCAATATATTAATAAAATTGTGTGACTTTTTCTCGTTAAGAAGAGAACGTGAGAGAGGGGTGAGAGGAGTGCAGGGGGAAAAAGGGGAGATAAAAAGTTAGAGGAGTAAATGAAAGAACGAGAGGGTATGTGAGAGTAGTGAAGAAGGGAAACGGGAGGAAAAGTGAGAGGAGTGAACGATAAGTGGAGGAGGTATAGAGAAAGTATGAGCAAGTGAATGGAGAAGTGAGAGGAGTTAATGAGATAAAAAGAGAGAGGTAGTCATAGGAGTGACAGCGAGAACGAGAGGAAAGAAGTGAGAGGATTGAAAGAGAGAAAAAGGGGAGAAAAAAGGAGATAAAGGGATGGGCATTAGAAGGGTGAAGTGTGGAAAGAGTTAGAATAATGAAGGAGCGGTCAAACGCGTGAAACAAAGAGAGAATATGGGAGGATTGAAGGAGAAAGAGAGATGGAGGGAGAAGTTAGAAGAGTGACAGATTGAAAGACAGAAGTGGGAGGAGTAAAAGAGAGATCATAAAAAAGAAGAGAAAGGAGAGAGGGGGAGAAGTTAGAGGAGTGAAAGGGAGAAATGGGGAGATATCATAGCGTTAATGTTCTGATTATGGGATATAATAAAAGTCTGCAACAGTAATGTCGTATTTTCGCGCGTCTAAAAAAGGAAATTCGCTATCTTTTCCGGTTTTTATTTCATCTTCATTTTTTTTTGTCTTGTTCTTTTTCCGTCTTCTTATTTACCTTATACACGTCTCTTTGCTTTTGTGTTTAGCTCTGTGTTAGTTTCAGTTTCTTTTTTTCTTTTGTTATCTTTTTCTTTCTTTTTTTTTTTTTTTTTTTTTTGCTAATTTTTTTCTTCTCACCCTCTCTTGACTTTCCTTATCTCTGCGCCAACGGTATTAGTTTCTTCTTCTTTTTCTTGTTCTTCTCTTTTTTTCTTCTTCTTATTTTGTACTGTTCTTCTTTTTCTTCTTCTTCTTCTTCTTCTTCTTCTTCTTTTTCCTTCTTTTTGTTATTATTGTTTTCCAATCTTGTAATTTTCTTCTTTTTCCTTTTCTTCTTCATCTACTACTACTACTACTACTACTACTACTACTACTACTACTACTATTACTACTGCTACTGCTACTTTATCAATCGTATTATTATTACTATATTCCTTCTTATGTCCACTCTTCCTCATTTTCCCCTCTCTTATCGTCTCTCCTTTCTCTCTCTTTATCAATCATTATTGGTTTCTTCTTCTTCTTCTTCTTCTTCTTGTTTCCCTCTCTACTCCATCTCGTCTTATTCTTCTTTCGTATAACCTCTCTTTCTCACCCTCCTTCTTTACTTTTATTTTCTCGCCTCTCCCTTCTCTTTTCCTCTCCTTTTATCAATCATTATTGGTTCCTTCTTTCTATTCCTCATCTTTCTTTTCTTTTTTTTCCTTATCTTTATTCCATCTCCTCCTCAATCTTTTCTCATAGTTTTCTTTTCCTTTTATTCTTTTACGATTTATTCGATTTATTCCTTATTTTCTTCCTTCCTTTTTCTCTTTATTTCTTTCCTTTCGTCGTCTCTGCCTTTATTTATTTCTTCTTCCGTTCATTATTCTCTGTTTTCTTTTATTCATTCGTTCGTTTTTTTTCTCTTCTTTCTTTATTCTCTCTATTCCTTTCTTTCTTTCTTTCTTTCTTTCTTTATGTCTATCCTTTCTGTTTTTGATTTTCTTTATGGCTGAAATCACGTGCCATGTCCGAACTTCTTCGGTATGACATGACGCACGAAGCCAGTCTCCGCTCTGTTCTGTCTTGATCGTCCGCCAGCTACACCACCTCGCCTTCCGCCATATCCGTCTTCCTGTTAAATGTGGTCATGTCTGAACTTTCACCAAGAAGGGACATAGTCACGTCCTTGACGTCATAACGCACCAGCAAGAAACAAATGGAAAAAGGGGAAAACTCCGAATCCGTGGATTAATACGAGCTAAAGTCTTATAATGGCTGACAAGGAAGTACAAAACGCAGGTCATTATTTTGGTGAGAAAACAAACCGATAAATAGAAAAACAAAAACAAAAGTATACTTTGCTTCTTTTTTTTTTTGCTCAAGCACTATTAACAACCTTAATAAATACATTGTTTTTCTATCATTGAATATCTTGCCTCTGGAATTATATATATACTAGCGGGGGGTACCTGGCGTTTCCATGGTGTTTGGAAGTGTGTATATAGGAGGAGAGGATCCTGTTTTAAGATTATAAAAAAACACGATGTTATAAAAAAAAATTGGAAAAACCAAAACAAAGCAAAACCGCGAACAAATGTAAAAAAAAAAGGAAAAAAAGAAAAAAAAGGTGTAAAAGAGGAAAAAAAGGTTTAGGTAGGAAGGCAGGCTCGAAACTGAAGCATCGAGGCTAAGGCGGGAAAAATGCCTGACACGTTACCTCTACGGCAAAGAGAAACACAATTGAGAACAGATAAAATTAACCCTTT
>NC_136496.1:28209838-28214838 GCF_053919585.1 Euprymna scolopes | reverse complement strand
GTTTTTTATATGCAACTAATTTAATTTTGGTTTTTATTTATTGGTTAAATTTTATTTAGTTATTTTCATTTTAATCATCTGTTACGGAGGGAAGGAGGGATAAAAAGGGTGTGGTTAATTGTTGTTTATTGTTACTTTAAGTATATATATATATATATATATATATATATATATATATATATATATATACACGCATACATTTCATATGACCTGCATTAATGTGTTTATATATACATATATATATATATATATATATATATATATATATATATATATATATATATATATATATATATAACAATACAAGGTACCGGCTGAAGAGCGCTTGATGTGGGTATCTAAAACGGTCCCTAATTATCAAGTTTTAAACCGACGGTACCGATGACTTATCTCATCTAAACTTTCTGTAAACAAAACATATATATATATATATATATATATATATATATATATATATATATATATTATATATATATATATATATACGCATACATTTAATATGACCTGTATTAATGAACGTGACACACATTTCGAAATCATATACTCGTTGGAATTCACGTCAATATAATATTCGTGCGTCCATTCTCCATAATTCATTCAGTCGTTATATATTTGCTCGCGTCGAGTCTATTGACTTGGAGAATTCACCATAACCAATATCAACGTATATTAGATCGATAAATAGATTGGTAGTCGAGATCAAGCATGAATCACGATTCGCAATTCTCCTCCTTCGCCCTCGCTCCCGCTCTCACACAGGGGCCCGAAATCCCACCTTGAACGAACCAACGAGAGGCGAACAAGAACTAACAACAAAAAATGAATGGACGCATGTTAAAGAAAAACTGCTCTTTCAGATGCGTCCATACAATTACCATTATTAGTGAATAATGCTCGAAGAATGTATCATTTGGATTATTCGAAGTACCGTTTTCATCTTATTCTATCCACGTTGCGGCCGATGTAACCTATGCCCTTCTCCAGGTGTGTCTTGTTGAACTTGGCAATATTTATGTCGATTTCATTTGTATTATTTCGACTACATATCTCATATTGAGTACTATTTCCACAACGTTCCGGTGGGTGTCGCCTCGGACCTTCTTCAGGTGTCGAATTTGAGAATCCTTTTTAAGACTTCTGCGGGTAAAAATTCAGGTATGAGTTACACTTTTCTGAAAATTAAAGTTTCGGATCATCAGTGTGTGACATACTAAGAACATAATTTCGAATTACTAACCGGTCATGGTTGATGAAATTAGAGCAAGCTACCCCAGTGGGTTAAATAAAAGTTTCCGTTAGAGGTGCAGATTACTGAATTCAATAGAACACACATACACACACAGACATTCAGCTTTATATATATATATATATATATATATATATATATATATATATATATATATATATATATATATATATATATAAAGCTGAATGTCTGTGTGTGTATGTGTGTGTGTCTGGTCACGAATAGGCTCCTATATGGTTGACTATTTTAAAAAACTGATTACATATAATTATAGAAGATGTATCGAGACACAGGAATGGGTATGTTTGATCTGGCAGAACAGTGATTCATTAAAATTATGGGGTCTGCGTTCGTGCCTGGTCTACAAAGTATGGAAATAAAAAATTTAAAAATTAAAAAAAAAGACGTTTACAAGTGTTTTTGATATAGATATACATAAGAATACTTTGATACGTATGTTTTAACTTAAATAGGGATGGTATAATAAAATTGTGGGTTCTGCGTTCGCGCCTTGCCTCCATAGAATGGAAATAGGCACAAACTTTAACAAAGACTTTTCATATCTATCTGCGTAAGTATACTTTGATAATTATGCTTCAGTTTGAAGAAATATGGTATAATAAAATTATGAGGTGTTCGTTCGCGCCTAACCTCCATAGAATGGAAATATGTTAAAGTTTAACAAAGTTTTTTAATATAGATCCACAGAATATTGTGACAAGTGTTTCAGTGTGAACAGGTATGGTATAATAAATTATGGGGTTTATCTATTTTATTTTTACTTTCATCATATTTTGCTTTGGTTTTGATACCCCCAAATTCGAAGCTATCTCTTTACGACCCTTTCTTTTCATAACCTATCATACTTTCATAGTAGTCCATTTTCTGTTGGCTGTTTTTGAACCAAGTCAACGACGGGTACTTTTGCTAGTATATATATATTTCTTATTCTACGAAAGGCACTTTGTGTGTATCTGTGTGCATGGGGTTGTTTCCTATAAACTTCGAAACAGGTGGGCCATTTTTTATTTGAAATTTCACGGAAATGTACTTCATGTCTTAGTTTTGTATCGGAATTTTATATCGGAATGACTCCGATAAATATCGAAAATCAATAATAGAAAAATCTGATTAAAGAAGGAACAGTCTTATTTTAATCAAAGTTTACACCTTTATACAACATATCATCACAAATGCATTTGGGAAGTTTCATCAATGCACAAGCAGAAAGACCCGGTGTATAAAATCAACTTTATGTTCTTTGATAAGACCGCGGCGCGTTCAAATGAAATGCTTTTTTTAAAGCACAATTAAACCATCATATATGACATTTGCATTTTCAACTTTTATTCAAGGTATTATATTAAAATAATTTTATAATATCTACAGTAGGTTCTCTGCAGTAAAATGTAGACTACAATGGAGTAAGTCACTGCAGGGAGGTATGTGAAGCTTTGTCTCAGAGATCCCGCGATGTTTCCCCATTAAGAACTGGCAATCAATCGATTTGATTGAAAAATAGGCGATTTCATCGATTTCAACGATAATAAATGTATTGAAAGTGTGGTACATTGGTTGATCCTCATTCAATCTCGGAAAACGTCGGGTAACCTTGCTAGTATATATATATATATATATATATATATTACTACTTCATTTAATCACATAAATTAATATACAGAAGGCTGAATTTATGCGTAAACTTTAAGCATTTACTTCAAAAGTGCTCAATACGTAGGTAGAGCTAGTTATAAAATATATTTGGCGATTAAGCTACACAGAATATTCCGAGTTTCATCCACGCTAGGATTCATCGCATAAGGCTGATGAATCCTAGCGTGGCTGAAACGCGGAATATTCTGTGTAGCTTAATCGCCATATATATTTTATAACTTACTATATATATATATATATATATATATATATATATATATATATATATATATATATATATATAAATATATATATATATATATATATATATATATATAATACTAAACCTTAATAAAATTAAATGTAAGACGTAAGCGTGACAAAAAAAACATAATCTCATTGTCAATTTTAATAGCATACATTTCATGGTGAACGAAGCATTTTTCTATAGCCACCTAAGATAAGATACGCCCATTCGATCTGCGGGTTAAGCGATGAAGATGTAACTTCTCAACTGAAGTGTGACCGGATGACTGATCGATGCAAAAAATCTTTTATTGGAAGTAACCGAGAGCAATCGAGCACAAAGTTTGGCGGTCATTGCTGGAAGTGAGATAACGCGTAAATAGTTGACGGAAAAAGGGCAAATGTCCGGAGGCGATGAGGGGGGGGGGGGTAAAATCCTAGTTGACCAATCGAAAACCAATTTCGATTTTTATTGGCTCAACATTTTATTTACTATTGGATAACTACAAATCAAGGCGAAAAATTTCTCGAGGATATGGAAGATGGAAGCATTGCCAGGTGAAGACACGATTTGAGAATGGTTGATGAACTTCATGAAAGGAATTTGCCGACATTGATGTTGTATTTAAACATGATCATGTTGTAATCTGTAAGGAAACACTCCTCCGGTATTGTGTTTCACAGACCTAAAATCCTTACAAAGCCGGCCTATTCTTGGAAATTCAGCACAAGGAGAAATATAGACAAGTTTTATTTTTTGTGTGTGGTTGGAAAACGAGTTCGTGCTGTGAATTTTTTTTTTTTTTTGTATAGAAATGATTGGAACTCATTCGAGCAACTTACATGAAAATCATGATTTCCGTATGCATCAGACGATTCCATAGTTTGGCATAGTTTTTTTTTTTGTTTTTTTTTCGATACCTTTCTGGTTAGAATTCTTTCCAGGAAGAGATGAGAAACCACGTGAAGATTGCTAATCATATCATAAGTTAAAGTGTTTTTGTGGAACGAATTGGATTCGAACTTGGCTCACTCGGGTTGTCAGTCCGTGCCATTAACTACTGATCAACCAGAATAATAATGAAGTAGAGAGAGAGAGAAAGAAGCTATAAGGAATATAAGAGTTTATCCCATATCAGAGTCGAATTCGAATTGGTGTCGCCAATAAATCTCTGAGCAGCCCCATCTTCAGAGGCGATAGAAATACTCCATCTTAAAACGTATCTATCCCATATAACAATTTTAGTAATAGATTGGATATACAGTGTAGCCCGGATAGAAAAGATTTTTATCCGGTACTTACAACTCTCTTATATCCGGGGTTCTTATATTGTAGTTACAGTGTACATTAACACAGGCTTTAATGTGGGACCAAAGAAATCCCTCTTATATCCGGTTTTTCTTATATGTTTTACACTGTATATGTCTGGTATTTATCGCTCTCCAGCGGCATGAAGATGTGACTCAGGTGTCGGAAAGTAGGACTGAAAAGCTAGCGTTCAAGAGGAAAATTCTGAAAAAAAAAAAGTAATTTAGCCCTAAAAGTTTTTCAAAACAATGAGAGCGGCATTCATTACAGCTGGAGCAAAACAAAGATCCGAGCGTTGGTAGTGAAAGGAGAAGGGTGGTTTTAGAATTAATAACCCCATTGTATCACATGTTTGGGAGTTAATAACCCCATTGCATCACATGGCAAGTTTTTTCTCTGGTTCTCAAAAACACCGGAGTCTAAGCAATTCTTGCGATAACTTGTGGCTGAGCTTACTGTCCTGTAGTGTGTGCAGTTTTAAGATGTCAACTCTCATAGGCTTTATTTTCCCACCCTTTAAGAAGTGGTTACTTTACTAATAATCGT
>NC_136496.1:28122338-28204838 GCF_053919585.1 Euprymna scolopes | reverse complement strand
GAAGAGGTACCATTTAAAATCGCCGCAAATCATTTCTTCGTTTGCATATTTTAAAACTAACCTTAACCAGAAATGACTTTCAAGGGCATTCATCGTCAAACCCAAATATCAACTGACATGGTATTATTTTATTCATTTATTTTATTTATTTATTTTATTTTATTTAGTAATTTATTTATTTTTGTGTGAGATTTAGTCCACGGGCAAATTAATTTTTTAATTTTTTTTTTTTTACAAAGTGATCACCACTTATCAAGGCCCGGAAGCCACTCAGGGATAAGGGTTATTGCAAGTACATTACGTTAGTGTGGAGATTTGGTGAAGTGTTTACTTAAGGAGGCGGTTCATTAGGAATTTGTTAACATTGGACTTGAACACATCCAAGTTGTAGTCCGGTGGGAAGCAGGCAGACGGAAAAGAGTTCCACAGGCGTGCAGTTCTAAGAAAGAAGCTTTGTTCATGGAATCCTCGTTTTGATTTAGGCACAGATATAGAGTGGGGGAAATAGCTAGACGGGTGTTTTTCGTGAAAGATTGGCGAGGGAGGACCAGAGATTGGAGTTCAGACGAGCACCTGCCATGGAAATAACGATAAAACAAGGATAGGCTCATCATAATATATAATATTCAATAAAAGATTGGTTCTATAATAATACATACGCAATCTGCATTAATTAAAATATCAGCGTATTGTTCGATGGAGTAATGCCGGGCGTCCAGTTAGTCGCCGTCTAAAGATGGGCTCTATCAAAACCAAGGACAATGCCACAGATGCACCAGCCCAGATGTATCAACAAAATTTTTCTTGTTATTTTCTGAATCGTGAAAGATAGCGGATGTGTTGGGGACAGAACTGTTCTAAGAAATGGCCAGGAGTAGACTCAATATTTAAATATTCAACAAAATCCAGGTAAATAGCAAGGAGAGTATGTTTGAATTTAAAATAAAAAGACGGGAACAAGAAGACGAGTGGAATCTAGTTTTCAAATAATATACAAAGGATGGGGGAACAGCTGATGCCGTCAGACGGTCTGTAAGATAATTGATGTAATCTGTGAGAGTAAAATTCCACAAGGATCGGTGAAATGCGAAATACTTCCGTTTTATCTTTAGAGATCCTTTTATTTTTATTTTTTGCACGAATGGAATCATTGGCCGGTGTGTGAGTTTAATGGGTGGGGTGGGGGGGGCATCCATAACATTAAAAAACAAAAGGTAAGAAATAACGACATAAATATTAAAACGATTTAATTTTCTTTTCATAGACAAAGCTTTCTTGTAATTATTATCTATTAGCGGGTAGGAATGAAAAAAAATAAAATAAAACGTTTTTGTCTGTCTTGTCTATTTCAGGAATTTTAAATGCCTGTTGAAAAAGGAGTTGCTAATTATATATATATATATATATATATATATATATATATATATATATATATATATATATATATATATATATGCGTGTGTGTGCGCGTGTGTGTGTGTGTTGTGTGTGCGTGTGTGTTTTCAATTGTGTATGTATGTATATACAATGCAGTTATATATACATGGATACATATATACGTATATTTTTATATAGGTATGATATCTATATGCATGTATCTGTGTATATGTATATTTATTGTATGTATATATGTGGGTGTATCAATCTATATATATCTCGTTATCTCTCTATATATATCCACACATTAATTTTTATTCTTGCAGATAAATTTACACTTGCAGATTACATATTATTTTTAACTACTCAAGAATGTAACAATAAAGGGAGATAATTCACATTAATTAATGTTTGCGATGATGATGACGCGTTTCATTAACTAATGTTTGCGATGGTGATGACGTGACACCGTACGGACAAGCATATTAATATATAGATTAAAAGTCTGCTTAAGGATAATATTTTAATTCTTGCAGATTTCGTATGTATGTATTATAGAGTTAATGTTCTATCGATGTTTATATATTATAAAGTTGCAATTTAAAAAATATAAAATGATATATCCATATGACTTGGGTGCATTAGCTTTAATCGAAACCGAAATAAAAATTATGAAAAAGTATATGTATATATATATATATATATATATATATATATATATATAACTTGAGTCCCTTCAGCCATAACCAAAACCGAAACCAAAACTTATGAATAAAATTCTTGATAAAATTATTTATATAAAAAAAAGAAGATGACTTAAGTACCATCAGCTATAATCGCCACCGAAACAAAAACTTGTGAAGAATTCTTGGTAAAATTATTCATGACAACAAATGGGACTACATAACAAATGAACGACCCGGATATAAGCGTGACACAGAAAATAACACCCACGCTATCGTATTAATATATAGATATCTACAGACATGTGTGTTTAATGTTTTATCTATGTATATTTCAATATATATATATATATACTGATATATCTATCAATCTATCGTAACACTTTTTTTTCTTATTTTCCCCTTTCCTTCTCACATTCCATGAGCGATGTTTGTGACAAAAAAGAAAAAATGCTATTTTCTGTGTCTGTGTCTACTAATTTAATACTTATTTATTTTTTTAACTTGAAGTGGAAGTTTTGTTATTTTTAGGTCCGTTTGTGAAATAGCTTCATGCCTTGTCTGGAGCAGATTCCCCATACACGCACCTCCATATATATATATATATATATATATATATATATATATATATATATATATATATATACAGAAGACTTAGTTTACTAGTCCGTATTAAAAAAACAATTTAAATTAAATAAATAAATTAATTTAATTTCAGAAACTAATGAATAGTATTACTAAAACATATTAAGTGAACATAGGTAATTAGTGGTAACGCTGTCTGATAATTCGATTGAAATTTGTTTTAAACAGAGATACGAAAATAGGTAAATGTATAAATCTTTGAAAAAAGAAACTTTAGAAGGACGAGATGGAGGTGAAATATTTTCCTATATTTTTCCACATAAGTAAAATGGACTCGATACTGTTCATTGTTAAAGTGCTTTTTTATTCAATAAGTCTGACGAAAGGATGTTCTTGTGAAAATTTTCAAATGACATAATGTTTGAATTTGTCCGATTAGTTTTGTAACAATTGTAACTAACGATGAAATACACTATTTGTTACCCTCAACCTATTCCTTGATGTCTTGATTTTGTTCTATATATATATATATATATATATATATATATATATATATATATATATATATATATATAAATGGATATCAATACAGCTACATTCCAAATTCTAACGTTTTATTTGTCTTATATTTTATTTCTTTGAAAATATTAAAAAATCCATATATTTAAAAAAAAAAGATTATTCGTTACGTAGAAACAGTTATTAGTATGTCAATACTGAATATATTCATCGTAGACTCTTCAGAAAATAAGAATTTATTTACTTTTATTAACCAAGCCGATAAAAATATGGAAAACATCGCATGTTTTGATCTTGTCGCCATTTTGAATTATATATATATATATATATATATATATATATATATATATATATATATATATATATACTGATCATACAATCATATATTAGGACAAACGCACACATACATATATTCAGATATGGGTGAGTCGTTTTAGAAAAAATAATAAATTTAAATTCTAAAACGTACTTATTTGTTACCATATAAGGAAGTGACTGAGCGTGGGAAACAAATTTTATGACCCGAATTAGGGTGTAGCTAGTTCGACTCCAGTGGTTCTCATAGCATAGCATCTAACACACGTTTCATCCCGTGCTCTAAGAAAAAGTCAGGTCACATTTTCTTCAAGAAAATGTTAGGTTTCCATTATACTACCAATAATCGTAGTAATAATCTAGGCATGACAAAAAAAAAAAAAATGGTAGAAGAATTAAACAAAAATTGGGAAAAATATGTTACGAAATAGATCGAAAATAAAAAGAAATATGTTGGATCATATTGTAGCCACGTTTTTACCGGAAGTGAGGGTCAGCTGATCGGATCTGCGTGTGAGTCACGTGATCAGATTAGCTGGATTCAGTGAGTTTGGGTTTGGACGTAGAGTAGAACAGACGGCTTAACAGGTCGTCCCCTCTCCTTCACTGGGGGGGACACTGACGTGTGTGAAAATAAGACCTATGCAGCAAAGACATTCACTTTCCATTCTTCTGTCATCGACACCTGGAAGGTGAATAAAAAAAAACTATATAAAACCATTCATCGTCTTGGAGTGAATGAATATTCGTCCAAAACACGTTTCCAGTCTTCCCTCCAAGAACAAGATGAGTTCCAGGTGGACAAGATCAACAACGCATGAAGTTAAGGTATGTCCAAAATACATGTACCACACACATGTACACACACACACACACACACACGCACACACACATTTAGATATGAATATATCACAAATAGACAGAACATATCAGACGATCACACGATACAAACAATACAGCACAAGTAGTTGTTTTTTAAGCTGATTAGAATCTACTAAAATTCATTATTCTTGGGCAACTTTTTTTTCCAGAAAGATAAAATTTTTATCGTATGAAAAGCAGAATACTATAAAACTTTTTCTACTATTTTTTTTTTTAGAATTTTAAATTTTAAATTAAAAATACACTCAAACCATTCACCGCAATTCTTGGATAACACGTTTATATATTTTTAAAAGGTTTTTGAATCAATTAATTTTTTTGTTCGTCTTAATAAGATGTGGGATGATTTGCTATAAGAATATGTAAAAAAAAAATCTGAATTTCAAATAATTCTATCTTTTATATCACTCTATAGATTTCGTGTGGCGAAATTAAAAAAAAAAAAATTAATGAAAGTTTGAAAAAAAAAAAAAACTAGGGTAGTCTTTACATAAACAAATGAAGTCATTTAGTCTTGTAAATTTCCATGTATTTTTAACGTTTTATTTGACGTTTAACTGACGAATCAACTTTATAAGGATTTTATTCTTTTTTCATAAGCGATATATGTTTGTTGCCTACATATTCCCCGATGTTAAGCAACGATGAGACTGGCCAGTACCAGATGGGTGGCCATTTTGGGAATGCTAGGCGCCGTATATGTTGGAGACAACTCCTGCATCTAGTATCACGCTTGATCGTCTTGTCCTTGTTTAGCTATCAGGACCAAGTGTTTCTGGACAAGGGAGTGTGGTAGATGAAAGTCCCCCACGCTTTAAACTAAGGCAAGCGCAAAACACAGCGAAAAAGAAAAAGAGAACAAATGTTTGTAAATACGTACAACTGTTTGTAGACCTTCATGGTCTACTATAGGTAAGGAAATACCACGTAACGATAAATTGCATAAAAAAATTATCCTATTGTTAGTAAAATGCGTAATTATTTATCGATTTTATTTTCATTTTTGATATTGATTCTGCAAATCATTTTCTATTTGATTGTATATTAGCAATATTGGGCTTGTAACAAAAATATTAATTTATTTTTCAAAGAATCAAAAGTAGTGTTTTTCGTAAAATAATGAAAATCTGAAAGAATAATTATTAACGAATTCAACACTTCAAAACACAATGGATGAAAAATTAAACACATTAAAAATTCGGATTTGTCAACCTAAAAATCTGATAAGTACGCAGGTTTTTATTGTTTGAGGATCTATAATCCTCACTCTCCCCACAATACAATATATTTTGTTCAGTTTCGGCTGATTATTTTAAGCATATTTGTAGCCACAAATAAAAAAGAGGGTGTAAGTAATATATATATATATATATATATATATATATATATATATATATATATATATATATACTTATAAAACTCAAATGACCTTGTAACGGGTGTTGTAAGCCAACATTCGGTTTACGACTTCCGGTTAACAATTGTTAATACTTTCAGCATTTTTTTCTACATCGTTCATTTCCGTATTACGTTTAAGTTATTTTAACGCAATTTTCTTACAAATAAATCTACCTTCACCCATTGACAACCATAAGAGCATTTTACAACCGCGATTTACGCACAGACTTCCTTTTTTTTAAATTTATTCTTCATTTTTTAATGCACCTTTCTTAAAAAACATTCATAATTTTCTTCTACACTACCAACATGAATAAATAACCCCGAAAATTTGTTTTTTTTAATTTGCGTTACAAATAAATAATTAACGTGACAATAAAGCGTATTGTTTTACTGTGTACGTTTTCAGCGTCCCAATTGTTTTTGTTTGTTTTTTCGCGTTTAAATTAAAAGATATATAAAAATTTGAATTTAACTTTAAGTATTATGGTATCTGTTCAGTGCACATTTACCTATTAGTTTGGCAAACCACTTATAATTCAATGGCTGTGAGTTTTTTTTTCAAAAAAAAACAATTATAAACAGAACGACTCATAGAAATCTATCTATCTATATATATTTTTTTAATTTTAATATACTTTCATAGAAATGTTTCTGTTTTGTCACAAAAAACTATTTTCTTTACATCACAAGTGTCACGCTCATGCATTAATTCCATAGCTAATATAACATACAGACTCAACGGGTCACGGGTAGTCTAGTATTTATATATATATATATATATATTATTATATATATATATATATATATATATATTATGAAATATATATCGATTATGAAAAAATAACTGGACCGTTATAAAGTTTATTCTTCACTTATAATCGGTGAAAATTTCGTATCGATTGAATAATTACTAGATTTCTGGTTGCTTTTTAAAGAGAAACTTCGTCAAAAAATGCTTACTCCCCCCTTCAGTTTGTCCGTGCTTGTAATAATCTATAAGAAATGCCACACAAACACAAACGCACATATATACATATATACAATAATACGAAGTTATAAAAAGCAGACTTATCAGGATAGAGAAAGCTCAACACTTTTGAAAAGAGCAATTAAAATATTAATTGAAAGATGAGGAGAAAAGGTTACATAAAAGTTTATTATATCATCAAATCAATAGAAAAGGAGTAACAAAGATAAACCTTTTTAGGCCATGGCATTTCAAAGCTAAATGCTTCTCATTAGAAATGAAGAATTCCCAGAATTATACAAAATGTATAATATAGATAAAGAACTGACCAATAACATTTATTATATATATATATATATATATATATATATATATATATATATATATATATATATATATATATATATATATATAATGGAAATTCAATTAACCTTCTTGAAGTTTTACATTTGGATTTTACCGTCACTGGATTATTTATCTTCCACCAGACTATCCATTCATGTGTAATCAGCTTTTTCTTTACCATATTCCCTCTGCTTCACTTTTTTTGTAATCAAGTAAGATCTTTGACTTACTTGTTGTTTCATCAAATACTTTTGCATGCAAAATCCGATCTCGCATTTTGCTAATTCCTACCCTCTGATCAGAAGGAAAGTATTTCTTCGAAACTCTGCGGATTAAGGACTTTCCACTTATCTAGCGTTTCCTTTTCAGATTAAATGTTTTTAGCTCATTTCAAAGTGTTTTTAACATGTTTTATTAACTGTTTGCTCGTATTATAAGCTCGATCTCCTATTTGGTTTATCGAGCTTTTACATCTGGCTGAGATAACTTTATAAATATTAATTCTTTAATATTTATAATATACTTTAATTTTACCATCTTGGATCATTTTGGTAAATTTAATTGTAATTTTTATTTTATATATATATATATATATATATATATATATATATACATATATATATATATATATATATATATATATATATATAACGTTTATTTATATATACATACGAGGTTGACTGGGGTTCGGAACCGATTAGCCAGCCCTGTCATTTAGTTTTTAGTTCATTATGTTAAATAGATTTAGTCTGTACATGGATATTATAAAATTTTGTAACCTTAAAAAAGACACCAAAATAAACTAGCATCTTTGTAGTAAATAAGGTGGATAGTCCTGAAAATATTTAAAACATAAAAAAGAAGTTGTACAAGAAAAATATGTAAAATAATAATAATAATAATAATAATAATAATAATAATAATAATAATAATAATAATAATATTAATAATAATATTATTATTAATAATTATAATGATAATGATCACATTAATAATATTTCTTTATGGGTTTAAAATTAAAAAATTTCATCCATGGTCTAAGTATGCATCCTGATAATATTTCATCTTTTCAGTTTAAACATGTTGATTTATTGTCATTGCATATTAATATAGTCAGAGATTCAATTCTACAAAGAGTGTGGAATTTGTCACCAAGTTTATATGTTTTAAAAGGGCCATTTAATGTTAAAATATTCATATCTTTCAAATGCCAAATATATTTTGTTAATGTTTCTTAAGGATCTATTTTTATGTGTGGAGATCCTGTGTTTTATAGGCCCCGTAGTAGATTCAAAATATATCGCATGTTGTTTAATAGAATTTTAATAGTTGCTTTCAATGCTTAATAGTGGTATTGATATGCAAGAGATTTAGTTGTACTAAATTGTTTGATTGGTTAATGTGATGTTGTTATTCATTAATTGTGTGTTGGTGTTAGTCTGTGTCAAAGGATTAATACGGTTGTTATTAGAATTTACATGTTCGATTTTTTTTATACTGTGCAGCTGTAAATTACGTTTTTACTTCTACAGGTTCCCTGTAAGGGACATTGTTTTTTAAGTTACAACTTGTCATAGTTTGTATATTTGTATTTTTTAAATTTTTTCTATTGCTGTTAGTAATTATTTGTTGATTTAAATTTGGCATTGTTGAATAAGATATTTTGATAGTGTTTTTGTTGAATATGTTATATATATATGTGTGTGTGTGTTTGTGTTTGTGTGTGTGCGTGCCTGTGTTTGTGTTTGCGTGTGTTTGTGTTTGTGTGTGTGTGTTTGTGCATGTTTGTGTGTGTGTGCGTGCCTGTGTTTGTGTTTGTGTGTGTTTGTGTTTGTGTGTGTGTGTGTGTGTTTGTGTTGGTGTGTGTTTGTGTGTGTGTGCGTGCCTGTGTTTGTGTGTGTGTGTGTGTGCGTGCCTGTGTTTGTGTGTGTGTGTGTTTGTGTGTGTTTGTGTGTGTTTGTGTTTGTGTGTGTGTGTTTCACTTTGTTCCCCAGATCGAAAATATAGTAAAGTTATCTACGTTCGTATTTAAAATCGCTACGGACTTTAATCACAGTCGATTAGACAATTACCCTCTGATCAAAATCATTTCGCTATTGATTTACGTTCGATTATAGTCACATGATCACAATGAATCGGAATTTCAGTTTTCTTTTTTTTTCAATTTAAAATTGTAACAATAATTAGAAAGGAGAATGTGTTACTGGTGCGAATTTGTGTTGTGGTGTTTGGGGTTTGTGGTCGAAGATGTTGACGTGTTCTTGTTGCACGTATCCTAGTGCTTATGGAGGAGGCTTTGGCCGTCATACTTGTTTGGAATGATATTTGTATCATCAAAAGCGTCTATTGAAGAGATTCAATCTAACTATTGTCATAACGAAGTCACTTTAATCAACGCGTGTTTACCTATAGTTTTGTTTTGTTTTTTGTTATAGGTTTTCGACGAGCTGAAAGTCCCTGCACCACCTCTACGTAAATACCGCAGACAAACCCGACAAGCAGCGAACTCCCACCCTTACACAGAAAAGATCCTCAGATGCCAAAAAGCCGTCTACTCTAATAGTTTCTTCTATATGACTACTACACTTTGGAATTGCCTTCCGATTTCCTGCTTCCCTGACTGTACTGATATGCAGAAGTTCAAGTGTAATATAAACAGACATCTTGCTGCTCAACTCCCTACATAGTATCCCTGCGAATTATTTTCCAGATAGTAATGCCATACATCGAAGTGGCACTGTGTCTTGTTTGGGGTAAAAATGTAATTAGAAATTATATATTAGTATTTGGGCAATTAATCTTCCGTTGCTGGTAATAATGATAAAATAATAAATATTTATTGATTTTAAATTACCAGTAAAGCTAAAATCGATAGATTCTCCTCCACAAGTGTATTTTGACGTTTAGGAAAATATCTGCATATTTAACATGCGTTTTTACGAAAATCGGGGGAACTAACAATCTTGTAGTTAAATAATTAGAAGATTATAAAGAATCGGAATTGGTAATTGTATCGGATTCGGGAAAAATATTGGAATCATCCCATCACTAATATATATATATATATATATATATATATATATATATATATATAATGTCGTTACAGAAATGGTTGCCTTGAGTAGGTGTTTGTTGTAATCAGCAGAAATACAATTTCCAATGTCTGTTGTGATTGCGTACATTCAGTATCTACGTCAACCCCTCACACCCTCATCCATTATCTCTTCATTCTATCTGTGATTTTATAACTATAAATCTGTAGAAGAGCATTCGATCCGACAAATACTCACATATACAGGATGTTCAATAATTAACGTTACGAAGTTTTTTGCCCATACTTATTAAATAAATTAAACAATACAGATCACCAAAACGTAAAAGGTCGGATTTTAACCGACTAAAAGGGGGAGGGGGGGCGTTTCTGCAACTCAACGGGTTAAACTAGAACTCGACGTAGAATGAAAAAAAAAAAACAATGAAACTCTTACCTTGGGTGGTGAACCTTTCATGCCTTTTCTTGGTCAACAGGAGTTGCAACGAATTGCCTCGTTGCTTACGACAGATCGTCTTTGCAACAGTAACTATGAAACGGGTTGCTGGACTAAAACAAAAAGACCAACCAACCAATATCGCAGATAGGTGGTGTTTTTATATCCACTAGTCGACTCTATGCAAATGTTAAGTCCGATCCACGTGAGTGGACAAAAAACAAACACTATTATAAAAGCAGTCGATCAAGCACTTTCAACCCTTTTGCTTGAACGACTGCCACACAGAATTCCATTGCTTCATCCCTCTACATCGAGTTCCGGTAAGTACAAATTACCAAAAAATATATACAAAAGTGCCACTAGATTCAAAATATCCAAACAGTATTTAATGTAAACACCCTATGCACCAATAACCTGCTGCATAGGCTTCATGAATGCTCTACACGAGTCACGAATGATTTTTGTGAAATTGTGGCCTATTTCTCACTTAATTTTTTATTCAGAGTTTCCAAATTTCTATGGTGGAGAGCTGAGACTTTACTCTCTAAGATAAACCAAATATCTTAATCTCACCAGTTGATTTGAAGCGTTTTAGTGCTCTGCACACCAACCTTCGATTCACATTTAAGGTCTTCGCAATGTCTCCTGCAAATTTCCGGATTTGAATAGCTCTACACTGACAATTCGCTTTGCTAAATGATGGGGCGTATTGTCAAAAGTAATATTCAAGTTATAATTTATCCATATTCACCTGAAAAATATAAAAAAAGTTATAAAAATTCATTAAATATAGATAATAATAGAAAGCTATAACGGAAAATACTAAACACCCTGTATGTATTAAAACAAACAAAAGAAAAAAAAAAAAGAAAAAGTGAGGCCAAAAAACTTAAACGTTCGAAATTTCCATATTTGGCAGAAAGATTTCTAAGTTCGACAAGGTGTACCTGGAGAAGTCCCAAGCACGCAAATATTACGAATAATCAATCCTCATCTCAAAAAATCATAAATGAAATAATAATAATGTACTAGCGGGACCTGTGGAAAAACCACAGGGAACTCATTCATATTTAATACATTGATGCTGGAATTCTGTAGATGTGCAGCGAAAATGGAGACGCTCTGATATTATTGTAGCTCTTTTGTTAAAACTGCAAAAGTATTTATCTAAGCTAGCAGGGACGTCCGGCGTAGCTCGGTGTAGCCCGGTCATAAAGTACACTTAAGTATGATATTTTAATTCTGGCAGATTTCGTATATATTATTATAGAGCTAATGTTCTATCAATTTTTATATATTATACAATTGCGATTTCAATATATATATATATATATATATATATATATATATATATATATATATATATATATTTATATATATATATATATGACTTGGGTGCATTAGCTTGAATTGAAACCGAAATAAAAACTTATGATATATATATATATATATATATATATATATATATATATATATATATATATATATATATATATATATAACTTGAGTTTCCAATACAGGGTTTTGTATGCAAGATCCTGCCATTTTCTGTTTTTGACAAAAAATGTATCAAAACATGTTTCCCTATTATGACATAACTAGACGGACCTGTGGAAATTCCACAGAGGACTGATTCACATGTAATATATAGATGTTGGCATTCTGTAGATGTTCAGTGTAAATGGAGACGCTCTGATATTATTGTTGCTTTTTTTGTTAAACTTGCAAAAGTATTTATCTAAGCTAGCACGAACTTAAAGCATGCTTAAATATGATATTTTTATTCTTGCAGATTTCATATATATTATTATAGAGTTACTTTTCTATTGATTTTTATATATTATAAAGTTGCGATTTTAAAAGTAGAAAAAATATATCCTGTTAACTTGAGTGCATTAGCTTGAATCGAAACCGAAACCAAAACTAATTAAAAAATGTATGCATATATATATATATATATATATATATATATATATATATATATATATATATATATATATATAACTTGAGTTCCTTCAGCCATAATCAAAATCGAAACCAAAACTTAGGAAGAATTTTTGATAAAATAATTATAAAAGAAATAAATGAATTGGGTGCCACCAGCTATAATCGAAACAGAAACCAAAACTTATGAAGAATTCTTGATAAAGTTATTTATTACAGGAAATGGAAGTCCATAATAATAAAACGTAAAACGTGATACATAAAAGAAATAAATTACACACACACTATGGTATTGATATTTAGATATCTCAGGTCGATATAAACGTTTTTGTTGGTTTGTAGAAGGGGCATTTTTAATCTTTGTAATTTATTTAGTGCCTATAATTAGTTTATGGCTTTTTCTTTCAG
Source organism: Euprymna scolopes (assembly GCF_053919585.1). Taxonomy (NCBI): domain Eukaryota; kingdom Metazoa; phylum Mollusca; class Cephalopoda; order Sepiida; family Sepiolidae; genus Euprymna; species Euprymna scolopes. The sequence continues at coordinate 28,191,921 of NC_136496.1, read as the reverse complement.
ATTATTAATTATATTTTGTTGCAATATTCTCAGTCATGTTGACCCGAAAACGACCTTGCTTATTCAACAGTCAACAGAAAGGGAGTCATCTTCCATCATGATAATGCTAATCATCACAACACTACTGACTAAAAATACTAAAACGGTAGGATTATTCTGATATATTAGCATCAAAACTATATAAAAATATGTGCAAAAGATTTTAGCTGATTTGTAGACGGGCTATTTGAAACCATTGTAATTCATTTTATACGTATTGGTGTTACTTAAACGTAATCATCCTGATCAATTATTAGCTATTAGCAGGGTTAAAAGTGTTATCTATCTATCTATCTATCTATCTATCTATCTATCTATCTATCTATCTAGTGATAAGTGGACAACACAAGTGACCTTGCCAGTCTAAGAATAGAAATATTGTTTTGGGTTAGGGTTAAATAGCTTTAGAAATTTTTTTATGTAAAAAGTTATTGTCTATCTATCTATATATCTATTTATCTAGTGATAAGTGGACAACACAAGTGACCTTGCTAGGCTAAGAATAGAAATATTATTTTCTGGTCCCACCTTGTCAGTCTTTCACGAAAAACACTCGTCTAGCTTGAAACCACTATCAATAATTTCCCGTACTCTTTATCTGAGCCTAAATCAAAACGTAGATTCCATGAACAACGCTTCTTTCTTAGAAGTGCACGCCTGTGGAACTCTCTACTGTTTGCCTGTTTCCCACCTGACTATAACTTGGATGCTTTCAAGTCCAACATAAACAAATTCCTGATAAACCGCTCCCTTAAGTAAGACACTTTATCAGATCTCCATTACTAGCGATTACTACGATATTATCCCATTGATTACTGTACATGCAATAACCCTTGTCCCCGAGTGGCCTCCGGGCCTTGATAAGTGGTAACTTCCTTGTAAGAAAAAAAGTTTATATGTTTATAGATTTATCTGTAGTTATCTATAAACATAAGAATTTAGAAATGCAAAAAAAATAATTGATAAGTGACATTGTTCACACCACATTTAGATAGGTGACCCGGGGTCACGTTAAGGAGACGGGTCCTTTAATCGGCTACGTCACCAGAACTGACAGGTCAAAAAGAGTAAAGCAGAGAGTTTGGGGTTTTGTCACCAAGGTGTGCGGACGTGCTCCAAAAAGGGTCGGGAAGCGAGGCTAGACAAACACAACATGTAGCTGTAGCAGACTCTTGAAACACTGAGACATACGGAATACATCTATATTTATAAAATATAAAGTCGTTGTCCAGTGTTTCACAAAGAGGAAAAGTCAGATATATCTCACTCGTCTTATTGTGTCAGTATGGACCTCCGGATAGAAAAGTATGAGACATCTTCTTCTTCTTCTTCTTCTTCTTCTTCTTCCATATATAACTCCCCCACTGCTATGCAATGTAATTCATAACTTTTCTTGCAGATTATTAAAGCAGCTTCATATTTTCCTGCAATATTCTCACCTATGTTGCTTTAGTCAATAGAAGGGAAGTCATCTTCCACAATGATAATGCTTATCCTTACACAGCAATATCGATTAAAAAAATCTGGAAGCATTTGATTGGGGAGTTTTGCCCCAGCCTACATATTCTCCTTACTTAACTCTTCCCGGATTATAACTTGTTTTGATAACAAAAAAAAAACTATTTGAATTCCCTTGGAATTTAACATCACGAAAGGAGCTGAACAATTAATAGATTCATATTTCACATCAAATTTACAAGCTATTATATGTTTCTTGATTAATGAAATCACGTTTACAGCAAATGTCGTTATTATTATTAACTAGCAGGGAGACTAGACGTTGCCCGAGATTGAATAATGATCAACGAATATTTCACACTCCTATATTTTTATTGTCATCGAAATCCGTGAAATCGCCCGGGAGGAAGCTTCACATGCCTCCACGCAGTAACTTAGTCCAAAAATATATGTTATTCTACATTGCACGCTAGAGAACTTACTGTTTCTTTTATAAAAATATTTTATATAAACTTCTTTCAAATTAATGAAAAAAAAAAAAAAACATTAAGAAACTTGCGAGCGGGGTTTGAACCTACAGATCGCGTCATGCAAAAAAAAAAAACACACGTAATTTTTCAATTCTTATAAAATTCTGTGCAGTTTATAAAAAAATTAAGAAATTTATATGCGGAGTTTGAACCTAAAGACCACGCCATGCAAAAAAAAAAAAAGAAAAGAAAAAAAACACGCTGTCAACTTACCCACAGTAGAATTTTCACGGCCCGTTACTCCATCATTGTTCCTAAGCGACGGCATGGAAACATGGCTTTACCGATGAGGGATAAATTAAAATAACGGTTTCGATTATCGGTAATTATCGAATGTATTCTGAGGAAAAACTCAACTAAGATCATTCCCAGACTTATACACTAAACTTCTATAAATTTTAAAGAAAATCTGTTCAGCCGTTTTGGAGTCTCTAATGAACGAACACACACATTCACACAGAGACAAAGTTGCTTTTATATAAATGTAGAGATAAATATTCTTAAAATCATTTATAAGATCAAAGTTTTAATCGGTAAAACTTTGCCCCTGATCTAATATTTTATTCAGAAAAATTACATCATAAAATATTCCTCTGTCTTTGGATGGAGTTATGTTTGAGTATCTTTCCATTTCTCACTATTTCATACGATATATATAAATTTCGTGTGTGTGTCTCTCTCTTCTTTCCGCTCTCTATCTATTAATCTATCTTTCATATTTCCTTACGATATTACGAAAATAATATTCCATCATTATCCTAAAAGCGGAGTTAATCAACATCTTTAGGCCTATTATAGAATGTAAATATGTCACAAAGTTTAACAAGGTTTTTTAAAAGAGGTGAGGGTGTTACATGATAAGGGCTGTCCCCTTTTCATGTAATATAAAAATAGAGAGATTTAGTTAAAATGAAAATGAAATAGCATAGACGAAATTCGAACCTCGTAATTTAGGTTTAGAAATAGATTACGTGTGAGAATTAGAAAATGGAATGTAAAACAAACGATTGTTAGCTTAGAGATAAAATAGTTTCAAGAAAAGAATGTGCACTGTCAATTTTGTTATGAAAATTCAATTGAAAGAATGCAGCTACAAGATAATTTGATAAACATGTTTTTAACATATTGGAAATATAGGTTACTGAGTATAGGTTAAAATTCCTTTTGTAAACAAAGGGAAAAGTTTTGGACACGCATGTCTAGAACACGTGAAAGAAGACACATGTTTTAACATGTGTATGACGTCATGGAAAAATGGGAAGTTCTAGATATAGTTAGAAACTTAGGAGAAACTAGGAGAAACTCAGAGGGAGTTTGAGAACGACAGACGATAGTCTGCAGTTTGGAATTCGAACGTTTGGAAGCGAGACGGTCACTTTGAAACTTAATATGTGAAGCTTTGAATTCTTGATGATGAAAACCAAGGCCGGTCGTGAGAAGAAATAAACCCATCATGTGTTTGTATAAACGTCGTCTTTGTGTTGTGATTCTACCGAAAGGTAAAGTGAAAATTGTTATATATGTTTTATGTATTTCATGTGGTTTAAGAATGTCTTAACATACACATCTTACATACACGTCTCGACATCTCATATCGACAATGTGAACTACACATCTCATATCTACAACGTCTCTCTCTAAGACTGTCTGGATACTATCTCCTCACTCAAAGAGCTTCCATTACAAGACTAATTACAGACATTTTATAAATAAGAATCTCTTCATAACAGAAACAACGACATTCTTCATAACACGAACACAGAACGCAACAACATCTCTCTAAGTCTCACAACAGCAACACTTTTAATAAGACTCACTTTTAACAATGAATAATAACAACAAAAACAATACTAATGGAAATATAACACGGGTCAATAACAACACCTTAACTTTAATCTTAATTCACGCTAGCTTTTATTTATTTTTTTGAGTTGAATCATATTGTGTTGAATAAATTCACCTCCTACATTCACGTTCTTATTAAAGTGAAAGCCAAAAAAAAGTCGAAACTTTAGACAATTCTCGACACAAATTTTGCATAACTTTTTTTTTCCTTCTCGATTTTCACGTGGCACTCTTTCCAAAATAGATAAATAATAAAAAAATAAGAACGTTACTTGTTATCGTGTCAAAGGAAGGAAAAATCCTGCTCACGTGATTACGTATCTTTTTAAAAGCATTTACATAACCTTTTTATTTTTATTTATATATCTTTTTAAATTTTGTCAGTATACTAGAAAGAATTCAGTTGATTACAACCCTTTCTGGGTGTTCTTTACACTACAATAGTGCAACCCTGAATCCGACGGCGCAATACTACACCGTTCAATACTGTAAAACTGAAACGAAGCTGTTCTGCTTGAAAATTGCGCCATTTTCTTCTTATTCATATTTTTTTATTTAAAAAAACTAAAGTAATTACGTGTTTACTTTTTTAATATCCCATTTTGCTGTTTCGGATTATTTTACTAAAGTAAGTACAGCTTCATTATTTTTCAAAACTGTTTTTGTTTCTGTGTTTTTCGATATTTCGTCGATATTATTTAGTAAGAGTGTTTAGCAGAAAAGCCAACAAACGACTACCCAAAAAAATAAATATACAAGAAATAAATGTTACCATAGTCAATAAAAGTTCAGTTCATGTTTTTTTTAAATAGTTTTTAATGCTCTTTACTTGAAATAATTTCAGCGAACCGAAATTAAAACGAAATTTGAGGCGATAAATACTTAAATTAATTTTTATATAAACTACACATGCCATAATCGAATATTCCTAAAGCACAAAATAACGGAAAACATAAAAATATGTTTATAAATATTCCTTACGTTGACGGAACTCTCTTAAATTGTTAACACAGAATGCTCAGCTGCTCCTTCTTCAAGTTGAAAATGGGGCTCTCGATTTCAAAGTCGCTGCCATTTTGATTTTTTTTTAACCGGTTCGTGAATTAAAAAAAATTTTTTTACAAATTACTTAAAAATACAAACCAATGAACTTTTCTACCATAAAGTAACTTTTATTGACTATGGTGACATTTATTTCTTGTATATTTATATTATTACTAGCAGAAGTACCCGTTGTTGACTGGGTTCAAAAACAGCCTACAGAAAATGTACTCTGGTTTATGAAAGTGTGATAGGTTACGAAAAGGAAGGGTTGTAATAAGATACCTCCGAATTTGGGGGTATCAAAACCAAAGCAAAATATGATGGAGGTCAGGCGCGAACGAACACCCCATCATTTTATTATACCATATTTCTTCAAACTGAAACATAATTATCAAAGTATACTTACGCAGATAGATATAAAAAGTCTTTGTTAAAGTTTGTGCCTATTTCCATTCTATGGAGGCCTGGCGCGAACGCAGACCCCACAATTTTATTATACCATCTCTACTTAAGTTAAAACATACTTATCAAAGTATTATTATGTACATCTATATCAAAAACACTTGTAAACGTTTTTTATTTTTTAATTTTAAAATTTTTTATTTCCATACTTTGTGGACCAGGCGCGAACGCAGACCCCAAAATTTTAATGAACCACCGTTCTGCCAGATCAAACATACCCATACCTGTGTCTCGATACATCTTCTATCATTATATGTAATCAGTTTTTTTTTAAATAGTCAACCATATAGGAGCCTATTCGTGACCAGACACACACAGACATTCAGCTTTATATTATAGATATATATAACATTTTTTCCTTGTAAGGAAACATCATTTTGTTGGTCACTCTTGGCTACGAATGGAAACAAAATTGATATAAAAAATATATTTTCGCGAAAATTATCTTTACGTTCATCATATTTTGCTTAGGGTAAAATTTTTAGTATCAAAACCGATCTCTTTACAACCCCCTCCTTTTCATAACCCATCATACTTTCATAAATCACAGTCCATTTTCTGTAGGCTGTTTTTGAACCCAGTCAGCGACGGGTACTTCTGCTAGTATCTATTTATCTATATCTATATCTATCTATATATATATATGTGTGTGTGTGTGTGTGTGTATGTATGTATGCATGTATATATGTATATATACATGAATATATATATGTATATATGTATATATGTGTGTATATACGTATGTATATATGTATGTATATATGTATATATACATGAATATATATAGATATGTATATATGTTTATATATGTGTATATATGTATATATATATGTATATATATATGTATATATATATATATATAGTCTTTGAAGTTTTTAACCTTTAAAACTATACAAAAAATTACTTTTTATCATTCGTTAAAAAACCATCTAGTCAGTAAGTCATTTAATCACCTGCAATCACTGCATCAACTCGCTCTCGAATTTACTATAATACCAATTTTTTTATTTTTCAAGGGATCATCAGTTGTTTACCATGAAACACTGTTTCGGGGATTTAAAAACATAACAGTATGTTACATCATATATATATATATATATATATATATATATATATATGTATGTATATATATATATATGTATATACAATATATATATATATATACATTACATATATATTACATATATATACATTACTATATATTACATAATTACTGTATATTACATCATATATATACATATATATATATATATATATATATATATATATATATATATATATATATATATACACAAAATCTTATTAATGAAAATTCATTCAAATTTTCCAAAAAAACATTATAAACCTGTAAAGCAGTTTTATAAAATTTTAACCACGCGGCAATTAGTACAGTACAAATAAACATTTATTTCGCGGAGTTTCGAAAAATGCAATTCCTCTCATCAGAGGAAAGAAGCTTGCAAAATATATTTTGAGGATTAATTCATGGAAATAACCTAGAAATAACCTAGAAATAACCTAGAAATAACCTAGAAATATGAAATTAATGATACTTTAATACAAAAGTTATTATAAACAATTAGTGACAGTTTATAGGGATTCAAAATGATTAAGAAAGCACACAGTCTGTCGAAAACGTCACTGACGCGTGTAGATTTGTTTTTTTTATCTTTGGCGACATTTTTCTGTAATTTTAACACAATCCGATTAAAGCATTGGGAAATTTAAAAAACAAAATGTAAAATTCAAACAATTTTTATATATAAAAAAATAATGTCTTTTAAATATTGCCTATTTTCAGCTTTTCATATTTGTGCTCTTTCCAAAATATTATTCACGAAACATTGCAGAATCTCTAGATTGCAATTTAACTCCCTTATTTCTTTCTTGATGTTTTCGTTCAATTCTTGCAGGGTTTTGGGTGTGTAAATATAGCCTCCTTCTTAAAGGTATCCCCACAAGAAAAAGTTGGGGAACGTGGTGGCCATTTGACATTGCCACAGTGAGAGATAATGTTGTCACCAAAGCATTACCTGAGAAGCCTCATGGTGTCTTTTATAACTTGCGTACGTTGTTGAATGTTATAGTCATCCATAATTATTTTTCAAAATATTATCTGTAAAATATTTGGAACAGAGGGGGAAAATCATCATTAATTGTAAAATGACTAAGATTTGTAACCCTTTTATGACTTTTTGGAGACCCTGTACTTGTAGCGGCATTCACTCGGGATGGATTCAGCCGGCTCCAATTGTATTAACCGCATCTCGCGTCAAAGCCATCTGTTTTCGTTGCTCAGCAGCAGAATCAGCAGCATGATTCAGCCATCCACGGTTCCAGTGAGGATTGGACATGATCTCTATATCTGCGTTGACTGTCGCGAGCCAAGTATTAAGTTGACTATCTTGGCGCTTCGTAACGCAACGTGATTTTATTTGTACATATTTTCATTTCCAGTTCGTTTTTTTTTTTTGAGAAACAAATCCCTCGACACAGCTTTGATAAAGCGAGGGCGAAACTGGTCAGATGACTCCCCCATTTAAATTCAACTATCAAGTAAACCCCCCGAAGAATATAAACAAAAGAAAAGAAAAAAGGAATAAAACATTTTTCTTTTCTTCTCTTCACCCGTTGACTTTATTTTAAACGTTTTTAATCATGAATTAAATCCTCATTTTATGATTGCGATATATAAATTTTGTACCCCTCAAAGAATCATGATATATATATATATATATATATATATATATATATATATATATATATATATATATATATATATATATTAGTAAGTTTTGAAAATATATAAAGCAATTAAATTTGCACGAATTTTCCGCGTTTTATTCTCGTGGCCATTTGTCAAGCTATTGCCAACACAAAAAAAAAACGCATCCCCGCCAAAAAGAATAAAGCAACAGATGAATTAGAGGTCAAGTGATCTTTGCCTGGTAAACGCACATTCATTTGATACGTTAAATGGTTGTGCGTAGAACAAGGAATTTGATTGAGTGACTAGCAAACCCAGTACTACGGGAACATGAAGCAACATTGATTCCATGAAATAGCCTGACAAACCCTCACGAGGATAAAACGCGGGAAATTCTGTGTAGCTCAATTGCCATATATATTTCCAAAACATATTACCTAGCTCTATTTACACATCGAGCACTGTCGAAGTAAATATTAAAAACAAATATAAAATTTTATGTAGGTACATAAAATTATTACACACACACACACACACACACACACACACACACACACACACACACACACACACACATATATATATATATATATATATATATATATTGCTCTTATCTCCAACTAAAGTATTGCTGCATCTATTTAATATGTCTCGATAAAATTATCTTTGTTTATATTTAGCAAATTTCTGTCTGGATCGAAAAAAAAATCGATCTGATTTCACATAGCACAACCTCCCCGCTCATCCCCGATTCAAATTCAGTTCGATCCGCTTAACTCTTATTAAATAAACTCTGGATCTATTTCTGCTGGTTGTTCCCTGTACTTCCCATTTGAACCCGTCACCCATTTCAGGACACATTAAGACGCACACGTCGACACGTCACCTTTGTTGTTGTTGTTGTTGTTGTTGTTGTTGTTGTTGTTTTTGTTGTTGTTGTTGTTGTTGTTGTTCATCTTATTCGTGTACATTTATTGAATTATTTTATATGTCTACTAGGATCACTATGTGAAGTTTTATCCGTCAGTCGGATTTTCAAGGTTTGGTTTGGTTGTTTAGTTTTACGGCGTATCAACTCTTTTCTTGGTATTTGATGCTGGCACCGGTCATTTTTGGATGGAATACTGCTGCCACATCTGTACAGGAGCTGCTAAAAACAGCTTATCCTGCCTGTACAGCGTACAAAATAGACTTCGTAGCTTAGTGGGGGGGGGTCCTTTTCTCTTCCCTGCAACCTCTATCCCACAGAAGAGACGTTGCGAGCCTTCTTTGTTTTATCGTTATTTCCATGGCAGGTGCTCCCCTGAGCTCCAATCTCTGGCTCTCCCCTCGCGAATCTTTCATGAAAAACACCCGTCTTGCTGAAACCACTGTCAATAATTTTCCCTACTCTTTATCTGTGCCTAAATCAAAACGTAGATTCCATGAGAAAAGCGCTTATTTCTTAGAACTTCATGCCTCTGAAACTCTCTTCCGTTTGCCTGTTTCCCACCTGACTACAACATGTCTTCAAGTTCAACATAAACAAATTCCTGATAAACCGCCCTCTTAAGTAATCCCATTTATCAAATCTCCATTACTAACGATTACTACAATATTATCCCATTGATGAGTGTACACACAATAGCCCTTATCCTCGAGAGGCCTCCGGGCCTTGATAAGTGGTGACTTCTAGGTAAAAAAAAAAGTTTTATGCTTCAAGTTTAAATATTTATTCATGGTGTTTGGCTTCGTTGTTTTGTTTTATGGCATATGAAGCTTATCTGGGTTATTTAATACCGATTCCGTCAGTTAGCTTTTAGTTATTTATACGTTCAAATATTTATTCATGGAATTTAGTTTGGTGGTTTTATAGAAGCAAATTGTTATTGTTGTTTGGCTTTAGTGAACATGATTGAATTTTGCAAAGAGAAAGAAAAAATGCAGTAACATTACTATTTGGTGCATTTTAAACCGGACTGCCGATATATTCAGACAGCCTGATCTGGTAGCACCTGAGTTCAAGTTTTGACGTGGCATTCTCTTTATTTTATGAAAGGGCGCATACGACTTTAAATGCGTGTAGTCATCTTTATTAGAACGTATATCGTGGGTCGGTATGTCACTCTTAAATAATATTATTGTCAGTCTATCACGTTCATGCTTGGGGTACTATTTTGAGATGTTTTATAAAAGATATCTACTGCCGGTAAATGAGTTTAGCAAAAAAAAAAAAAAAAAAAAAAAAAAACTACATGTAGTATTGCGTGGATCAATTCCAATTAGTCACTGTTAATCTCTAACTGTGTATCGAACGAATACCATTTCGCTAGATGTTATCATAAGAAAGGCGCATGTAAAATATCAGCCAAATCGACCCGTTAGTTTCTGAAAAAAAAACAATCTACAGTAAAAGTGGTATAGTGATGACTAATTCCTACTAATCATTACTGGACACTGGCTGGCGAAAAATTACTTATCTGCATTGTGATCTGCACTCCACCAGACACTTATTAGGGTTAATAACTGCACCGACTTGACATTGGCTGGCGATAACTTATCCATTTAAAACAAATCTTTATTGCGCATTTACAAATATTCCATTCTCATAAGAGAATTCAGTATAATAACGGTTGGTACGATTTGGAGAATTCCATTTTTATTTAAAGTATGTTTACGATTATGATGATAACGGTCGAAGCGACATGCGTAATAATATAAAGATTAATCCTTAACTATCTATCGAATGGATACCATAATACTTAGTTTACTACACCTTATAGCAAAAGTCCATAAATAATTTCAGCCAGATCGACTCCGTAATTTCCAATAAAAAAGTGGACAGACAAATTAAGGGGAATGTACATCCTCTGTAGGGGGATGGGAACAGCAGTCATAAACGACAGACTCTCTTTCTCTCTCTCTCTCTCTCTCTCTCTCTCTCTCTCTCTCTCTCTATCTATCTATCTATCTATCTCTATCCTTCTTCCTCTCTCTCTCTCTTCTCTCTCTTTCTCTCTGACACACACGCACACTCACACACACGTGCATGCGATTCAGAAAAAAGAAAGAAAGATGTTCTTATCTTATTCATTAGTGCCTCTGTTGTCTTCTGTGTCTATGGGACAATATCCTGACACGTAGTCCTAATTCTTATCTTTTAAAATACTAATCGTATTATCCACTTTCGTATTATTCTAGCCTTACGTGGAAATTTTCGTTTTCAACATTATTTTTACACATCCACATCAAACATGGTTACATATGGAATTCTACGATTTAAAGCAAAAATAAAAGATAGTTTTTAAAAATATAGTACTATAGATCCGCGAAGGGAAGAAAATATTTTATAGAAATGAATGCCCGCTACGGCCCTAAAATTTGCTCAGTTGGCCGCGAAGAAGTTGGAAGTAAATATTAAAGATGACGAACTAAAAGAAAAAATGGCGTGCGGCATGTGAATTCACCTGCGTAAATAGACAGTTTTGAGGAGAAAAAAAATTGGATATCGTAAAAAGTGTAGACGATGAGCAGGAAGGGGTGGGGATTAATATAGGTACTAGTAGTAGAGGATGATGGATGGATGGATGGAGAGGAGGAGGGTTAGGGTCAGGGTTAAGGTTAAGGTTAAGGTTAATTAAAAGCTATAATATCACGGAAAGCTGGATGAGAGATAGAAAGAGAAAATGATAATATTAAGGCAGAGAACAGAGAAAATAGGATACTTGTAAATAATAGAATATATTAGAGAAGCAAAACCGAGTCTAAGACTGGAAGTACTGCCCTATGTAAAAACGGAGCAAAGTTAAAACGAAACGAAATTTTGTAAATAAGTTATTTTTGTAATCCAATACAAGACTTTGTTTCGTTTCAATATTCATGGTTTCCAATCCAGGTTTTTGTATGCATGATGCTGCCATTTTCTGTTCCTGACAAAAAAAAAGTTTTCAAACATATATTTCCCTATTATTACGTGCTCTCTTAACGTACATACTCAAGTCTAGCTCGACAAAATCCCACCTCTTCACTGTTGAGTTCCCTAGATGCCGGAAAGCCTTCTGTTCTAATAGTTTTTTCCCTTATACTGCTAGACTTTGAAATTCCCTCCATGTTTCCTGCTTAGCTGGCTGTACTACTAATATAAAGAAGTTTAAATAACAGACATCTCGCTTCTAAACGCCTCACATGGTCCTCTGTAGACAGAAGTCCAAATAGTAGCCCCTTATATTCAACGTGGCAATATGCTTTGTTTGGGGTTAAAAAGACGAAGAAGAAGAAGAAGAAGAAGAAGAAGAAGAAGAAGAACAACAACAACAACAACAAACTCCTATCTTTACATCATCAACGCTCTGATCTCCATCTGGCATCAATTGAAATGGATAGCTCTCGTCTAGGAGAAGCCCCGTGTTTTGACAAACTTCTGGGTTTGTCCTTTACTCCTGATCTGAAATGGAACACGTACATCAAGTCTGTTGCCAAGGTCGCTGGAAAGATGGTGGGATCCTTCTGGCGCTCCAGAAGATATCTCACTACTGATGCAATTCTTTATCAATATAAAAGTCAAGTACGTTCAAGGATGGAATACTGCTGCCATATCTGGGCAGGAGCTGCTAAAAACAGCCTATCCTGCCTTGACAGAGTACAAAATAGACTTCGTGGCTTAGTGGGGGATGCCCTTTTCTCTACCCTGCAACCTCTCTCCCACAGAAGAGACGTTGCGAGCCTATCCTTGTTTTATCGTTATTTCCATGGCAGGTGCTCGTCTGAACTCCAATCTCTGGTCCCCCCCTCTCGCCAATCTTTCACGAAAAACACCCGTCTAGCTTAATCCACTGTGAAAAATTCCCCCCACTCTTTATCTGTGCCTAAATCAAAACGTGGATCAAAGCTTCTTTCTTAGAACTGCACGCCTGTGTAACTCTATTCCATCTGCCTGCTTCCCATCTGACTACAACTTGGATGTCTTCAAGGCCAACGTTAACAAATTCCTAATGAACCGCCCTCTTAAGTAAACACTTCATTAAATCTCCACACTAACGTACTGTACTTACAATAACCCTTATCCCTGAGTGGCTTCCGGGCCTTGATAAGTGATGATCACCGTGTAAAGAAAAAAAAAACAACAACAGCGACAAATTGAACAAGAACAAGAAAAAAGAAGCAGAAAGTACAGTACGGGTTAATTAAAAACGACACGGGAAACAAAATAAAGAGTAATAATCAACAACGAAAGACAACAAATGATAAAAGGCACAGTAAGGGTAAGGGTTGTCCGGAACCGACACACGTTGCGTCCAGTTTCAGTTGCAAAAGAGACCAAGACAAAGAATCGGAAATAACTCCAACTCGCTAGTTCTTTATACCTATTCACAATACCTTCCCACGGGACTGAGTTAGACACCAGGGTCGTTTTTTAACGCGGAGAAAAGTTTTTTTTGTAGCAACAACATTTATTTCCTCTTTCTCTCTCTTCACCGCTGTGACGTCACTCACGTGATCGTCTTCTCGGGCGTCCGTCACACCTGGCACGTGATCGTTCTCTATTTTTTTAGTCTTTTTTAGCTTTCTTTCCTAGTTATAAGAAAGGGAAAACTGGAAACGACAGAAGGCATGGAACTACCCAACCAAACAGAAATGAGGGCACTAGGGGTACAAGACGACTATAAATACTTGGGAAGTCTGGAAGCGGACACAATCTGAGCAACAGAAATGAAAGAGAAAATTGGAAAGGAATACCTCAGTAGAACAAGAAAACTCCTGAAAACGAAATTATATAGAAGAAACCTAATAAAAGGTATAAATACATGGACAGTATCACTAGTAAGATACTCTGGACCGTTTATAGGGTAGACAAAAGAAGAACTGAGACAACTCAACCAGAAAACCAGGAAACTCATGACCATGCGTAATGCACTACATCCAAAGGACGATATTGACAGACTCTACGTGAAAAGGAAAGACGGCGGGAGAGGACTGATCTGTATAGAAGACTGTGTGAAGGACACAAAAAAGTACTAGAAAAATACATAATGCAAAACACTGAAAGGATAATTATTGCAGTGAGAGACACTGAAAAAAAAAATAGAAAACAGAGAGACAAATGGCAAAACGAGAAAAGAGAAATGAGAAGAGAAACAACTCCACGGAAGATCCATAAGAATGACAAAAGATGAGAATAACGAAAACACCAAGACATGGATGCAAAAAGGACATATAAACCGAGAAACAGAATCTCTAATAACTGCAACACAAGGTAACTCGATAAGAACCAACCATATCAAAGCAAGGATCGATAAAATACAAGGAAACAGCAAATGCAGACTGTGGACAAAGAGAAAAACAGATAAACTATAAGTGAATGCAGCAAACTGGCCCAAAAGGAATACAAAAACAGGCGTGACCAAGTTGGGAGGGCGGTGCACTGGAAATTGTGTAAACGACTGCATTTTGAGCGTACAGACAAATGGTACTAGCATAAACCCGCAACAGCACTTGAAAACGAGAACCACAAAGGCCTATGGGGCATGGACATAAAGACGTACAAACCCATCCAAGCTAGAGGACCAGATGTCGTAATAATTAAGAAGAAAGAAAAATCCTGTCAATTCGTAGACTTTGCTGTCCCAGCTGACCACAGGGTGAGTATGAAAGAAAAGGAGAAACGAAACAAATACACAGAGCTAGCCAGAGATGTAAAAGGGATTTGGATGATGAAGAAAATCAAAATAGTACCTATAATAGTAGGAGCACTAGGAACAATTCAGAAAAACTTGGAAAAAAGAATGTCAGAAATTGAAATCAGAGGAATAACTGCAAAAGTACAACGACTAACGATAATGACAATGACTGAAATATTAAGGAAAACCCTTGAATGCTGAGAATAATACAAGAAGACAATATAATGAATAAGCGTTACAGGGAATGAAGAACACCGAAGCTGCATATCTACAAGTTCTGCACCTCCATCATGCATCTCTTCATTGTTTCATCACCGTTCCCCCCAATAAAAAAGTGATACCAAAGAGTCAAGAAAGACTGAAAGACCGAGGAGAGAGCGCTAGCCAGACCTCGGCCGGATAAGCGCAAAGAGAACTGAGACCTTGAGGAGGCTGAGTGCCACTCAAATTCCAGTATAAACCAATTGCCATTGCCAGCGAGAAATCAATGGTAAGAGGCTGTTGCGGTGATGCAAATTCATTTGCAAATGCTATCGAAGGAGGTGGAGAGAGCTGGACGTCTGGGGAGATTTGTTGTCACTCAGCTTCCAGAGAACACCACAGGTTTCCAATCAGATCGTTTGTTGACTTGTGTGAAAGCTCCATGTGAGCCAATAATAATAATGAGTGTAGAATTAAGTAGACGGCGTTATGGGTGCAATAGATAAAGAAAATGGCTGAAAAATTGAGAAAAATCCTAGAATACGGAAACTAATCCACATATACTGTGAACACTAACCAATAACTTGAATATTGCAAGAGAAATAAAACAAAAACAAAATAAAACTATAAGGTACTAAGAATAACGAAATTACGAAATCACCCTCCAAAAATGGTTGCGTCTATATCGAATGGTGTTAAACCAAAGAGTAATGAAGGATCCGAAAAGACCAAGGAGGAAGAGCACTAACTAGACCCCACTGGAAGTGCGGAAAGCATTGGAGCATTTTTGGTAACTTTTTGCCTCCTAAACGACAGGTAATACTAATGGCTGTTGTCAGTGAGTAATCAATAGTAAACGACTCTTGCGATGATATAACGTCATTGGCACTGGTTAGTGGGGAATCTGGTGAAAGTTATTGCCACTCAGACTCCAGGGAAAACTACAGGTTATAGCCAGTCAATGATCGCTAGTGATGGCCTGTCTGAAAACTCCTAAGATCACGGTGTAATATCTGTTTTGATACTACACTTCACCTTTTTCTGTCCTGGGTCGGTGAAGGAGAAATCCTTAATGACTGAGATTATTTTTATTTTTGTTTCTATTCAGAGTGACTCTTTTTTAGGAGAGCTAGATTTTTTCCACATTAAAAACCGACCTTGTGTCTAACTTTGCCCTCGTGGAGAGGCAAGTAAATAAGAATAATCAACTGCAAACACTTATAAGATGAAAGTTGTAACAGAAATAAAATACAAAAACAACCAGAAGACCACGACAATATGAGACCCAGAAAAGTGAAGCCGCAACCTTTTAAGTTAAATTATCCCCATCCCACCCAAAAATTAAGTTGGAATCGGTTTACACCACGCCAAATAATCTTGAAAGATCAAGGGCGATAGGAAATCGAAGGAGGGAGAAAACTAACCATATTGGAAGAGTGTGGCAAACGTTAGAATCTTGGGAATTCTTTCTGTTATACAGAATCCAGGGAATACAAGAAATCAATAGTAAGCCGCTGTTACGTACGATAACGCAAAGTAATTTGTAAAGACAATCGAAAAAAGTGGAGAGCACTGGAAATCTAGGAAGACTTGTTGTCACTCGGACTTCAGAGAAAATCATAGGTCACTATCTGTCAGAGATCACTGATTATAGCCTGTGTAAGAATTCCTTTGTGAGCCAATAATAATGAAATCGTGACAATGTAAGTTGAAACCACAAAATTGTAAGTTCATTACGCGTCGAAAAAAAGTAGTGGTGTCGATGTAGATTGGCCCCACCATAATAGTCGTGAAAGGTTTAGAAAAACAAAAAGACCGAGAAAAGAAAGCATTAACCAGACATCCACTGGATAAATGCGAATAGGACTGGGAAATTAGGGAGGCTTATTGGCACTCAAATTCCAGTGAAGACCAATGACAATTGCGAGCGAGAAGTCAATGGCAAGCGGTCGTTTCGATAGCGCAAAAACATTTGCAAAACTTATCGTAAAAGCTGGAGAGTAATTGTTGTCACTCAAACTCAAGGGAAAAATCACCGATTGTTGACAGAGAGTAATCTCTGATAATGACTCGTGTTAGAACTCCTAGTGAGTACATAATAATAATAATAATAATAATAATAATAATAATAATAATAAGAAGAAGAAGAAGAAGAAGAAGAAGAAGGTATTCGAACACCAGAACCCGTGTTCGATCTGTAATCAATGGCTATTGTCATGTTGGCACAGATCAGAGCGATTGACTAGGGCTGTAAATTGTTTTTTTATATTGGAATAATAATAAGAAGACGAAAAAGAAGGAGGAGGACGAGGAGGAGGAGGAGGAGGACGAGGAGGACGAGGAAGAAAAAATGGGCAATAAAATGTGTACAAGAAGATCGAAAATCGGGTAAAAGAAAGAAGAAAAGGAAATAAAATGAACAAATAAGAAAAAAAGTATAACAAGAAGAAAAAGAAAACAGTTACAAGGAATTTAGAGTATTAAAAAAAGCTAAAAACGAAGATGAACCAAAAGAAACAAACAACAAAAACAATGTCAGCTATGACGACAACAACAACGACAACAAGAACAACAACGGTGACAACGACGACAACGACGACGACGACGACGACGACGACGACAACGACGACACCAAAAAAGATTTAAAAACTGAAGAAAATTGCGTAAAAAAAAACAAAAAAAAAAAAACAAGAGTAAATCCAAGCAAAGCAAATATTTGGTAAACAAGATTATTTTAAATAAGATTAACGAAGCGAACAGAAAAAAAGATTTTGAAAAGCAACCAACAGACGGACAAACAGACAAACAGCAGACTGAAAAGAAAACAAACCTAGGATTTAAAAATAAATAAATGATTAACACTTTCAATCAAGCTAAATGTGACATCGTTCAAAAATACAAAAAAATTGATAAATACATCCGGTCGATGCAGCGACGAAATAATAATAATAATAATAATAATAATAATAATAATAATAATAATAATAATAACAACAACAACAATAACAATAATAATAATAATAATAATAATAATAATAATAATAATAATGGTTACAGAAGAGGAATGAGTGAGTAACATATTTAGACCATAGCATTTCGAAGTTAAAAACTTCTCATCAGGCCGACATTACACAAATATAAAGGTTAAAAAAAAAGACAAACCCGACTTTGAAAACATTCAGATAGGAAAAGTTTTCGGTGATTAGACTTGAAAAACAATTATTTATTGATATGATGGGGATAAAATCTCCTGTTAAGACCCGGGTGCCTCACCATTTTATCTTAATACGTTCTTATTAATGAGTTCAATTTACGATAAAAGAAGAGGTAACATTTAAAATCGCCGCAAATCATTTCTTCGCTTGCATATTTTAAAACTAAACAGTAATGAGAAGTGATTTTCTAGAGCATTCATTGCCAATCCCAAATATCAGCTGACGTGATATTGTAAACAAACACAGACGGAATTTGATGAATGACATTATTATCATAGTTTTTAATTTATTCTATTTATTTTTTGTTTTGTTTTGCGAATTAGTCCACCGGGCAAATTATCTATCGTAATATATAATATTCAATAGAGGGTTGATTTTCAAATAATAGATACGCAATTTTCATAAATTGAAGTATCATATTTAAGCGTATTGTACGATCGGGCAACGCCAGGTGGCCAGCTACTATATATATATATATATATATATATATATATATATATATATATATGATTTTTTTTTAATATAAATATATATAATTTTTTAACATAATTATCCACTGACATGTGTTTCGTCGTCTATGACACATCAGAGTGGTTGAATCTAGCGAATATTTATATACTTCATTTACTCACATAAATTAATATACGAAAGTATAAATAATGCGTAAACTTTAAGTATTTACTTCAACAATGCTCAATACGTAGGTAGAGCTAGTTAGTAAGTTATAAAATATATATGGCGATTAAGCTACACAGAATATTCCGCGTATTTTATAACTTACTATATATATATATATATATATATATATATATATATATATATATATATAATAAATTCGACAGCCAAACAACGTCGCAGCCCACAAGAGCCATGACAGTCAAAGAACCGGAGTCCAAGACTCGAGTTTCGCCCTCATTTGGGCTCATCAGTTAGACACATCCGAATATATATATATATGGAGATTGCAAGTATAGGGGTTAACGGTTTCACTTAAAACATTGCTATTTGTATTATGAATTAAAATCTTCGAACAATAAATAATGTAAATTAATATAAAAACTGTAATCTCTCTTAGATATTTGGTAAGATTGTTTGGTATTGTGAAAGTGGTTATAAGAGTGGAAAAAGAAAGAATAATGTGCAACAGATGGAAAGGATATACCGGCTTCTGCTACGTCAGAATTGGCGGGATTATTGCCTTCCAAGGCAAGTGTGAAGCCCACTTGATATTTTATATATGTTTTGTCGACAACAAAAACGAATACCCGCTGTATTAACAGGAAAGGCTCCATTCGTAGGCTGTGAAACTTCTGAAAAATTGCTTATTCTACGCGCTGATGAAACCCAAGTTGTGCAAATTATAACTAATGACTGTTATATAATTGTATGCCAACACTTGGGGATGAAACAACTGTACGCAAGATGTTAGCAATAAAAAACAAACATTTAGAAAATGAGTAAATACTTGTGTGTTTATTACTTTTACCGTGATAAAATAAACAATATTTATAGCTCTAGTATCGAACTCTTGAGCTATCTAAATAAGAACTTTATGTTATTTGTTCATATATAATTACTATCCAACTAGTAAACTTACACATAACCAGATGAGCTATATATATATATATATATATATATATATATATATATATATATATATATATATGTACCATAAACTCAAATATATATATATACATATATATATACCATAAACTCAAATATATATATATATATATATATATATATATATATATACCATAAACTCAAATATATATATATATATACCATAAACTCAAATATATATACACATCTCATAAACTCAAGAATATATATATGTGTGTGTGTGTGTGTGTGTGTGTGTGTGTGTGTGTGTGTGTGTGTGTGTGTGTGTGTGTTGTTTACATTAATTATAGGGTAGCGAAATGAAGACGGTTGTATTGTAAGAACTTAATATCATTATTGTTGTGATTATATTTTCCTGCTTTTTCTTGCCGTTTCTTTCTACCTGCATTTAAACTTCCCCACCCACAAACACTTTTTTTTTCTCTCATAATTTCAAATTATTCCAAAAAAGTTACATTGTTAAAGAAAAAGAAAAAAAAAGAAATTACTTTGTGTTCTTGTTCTTGTTCTTCGCGGCATTCAATTCGCTTTCAGTTTTTTTCCTTCCATTTTTAAAGATGTCCGACCAAATCTTTCGCGCCTTTTGCTTTATTCTAAATCGTATAACCATCCCATCCACACACGCATGCGCAGACGAAAATTTACTTTTCTGCCCTGAAATGTTATTTATACTTTTTTAAAAATGCTTTTTATTATTATTATTATTATTATTATTATTATTATTATTATTATTATTATTATTATAAAAATGCGAAGTTATCTTGTGAACGTTTAAAATTGGACCTAAATAGCATTTAAGTTGCAATATCGAAGTTTAATTCTAAAAGTTAGTGTCCCCAATGATGCTGGGAGGTGGAAAAACATAACGAAATACCAAGGTTTTATTGTTCGACATGAAACGAAGCTGGAGTCTTAGGAAGATCTCCGTCATTCCAGTAATTATACGAACAACAGGACTCGGGAAAAGAATTTCAACAATTACCTGACAAACATATCCCGTGAATCAAGTGCAAGAGAGGTACAAATATTTACACTTAGAGAGGCGGTTAAAATATAAAAAGCATCTCTATGTTAAAATGCATAAGATAACAGGCGAATTTGTAACATCTGGTAGGATGCCCCTTCACCAACTAGAACGAAATTATAAGCCAATTGGGGGAAAAAAAATAATAAATGCTTTATTTGTTATTGTAGTCACTAACTTACTTCGCTATTTTTTTCTTTATTTATTTTTTATGTAATAATATGGGAAATTGTTCAAATAGAAGCATTTCTCAATTACGATCGAGACCTCAAAACCATCTAAGGGGGAATAACTCATATTTAAATTGAAGAATATGAAGAGAGTTGTCACACTTTTCAACTAATATTTTTTTCTATTACTCTCACTCTCTCTCTCATTGTATATTGACTGGCCTTCTCACTCTTATTTTATAGATCAGCTATCATTCTTGCTTCCATCTCTCTCTCTCTCTCTCTCTCTCTCTCTCTCTCTCTCTCCTTTTCTTTCTCGCTTAGCAAAAAAATCTAAAAGTACTAATATAAAGAAGGAAATGCATGTTACGGCGCGAGAGATTATAAACATCCCACAACATACGTCAGAAGAAAATGTACTTCTCGTCTAATGTTTTTACGTTTTTTTTTATTGTTATTTACTCACTAGAAGAAGTCACTGAGGCCATCATCAGATATTTCTCTTTGATAACAACTTGTAATTGAATTTGCATTATCGCCACAGCTACTTACCATTGGTTTCTAGTTGGCAGCGACCATGTGTCTTTACTGGAATCTGCGTGATAAAAAAGCCTCCTCAAGGTCTCAGTCCTCTTTGCATTCATCCAGCAATGGTCTGGCTTGTGCTTTCTCTCCTCGGCCTTTCCATCCTCCTTGTCCCTCCTCATTTATTTTGTGTGATGTCATTTTATGGTCTCTCACACACACACACACACACACACACACACACGCACACACACACGCACACACACACACACACAAAGGGGAGTGGCCAGAACGCAAGGGTGCATGGGGTCACCTTAAAATTATTCCGTCTTCGTTTTCATGATTCCATGTGATGTTCCTTTGTGTCGTTTCTGTATGTCCAGTTTGTGTCTGTAGTTCATGCGGTTCTGCTTTCCACCCCCCTTTTTTGGGATGTATGTCATCATAAACTGGCATCACACCAAATATGTGAGGAGGGTGGAAAGACCGAGCAGAGAAAGTGCGAGCCAAACCTCCGCTGGTTAAGTGCAAAGCGGACTGGGACCTTGGGGAGACTTATTGCCACCCAAAACCCCAGTGAAGACCAATGGTCGCTGCCAACGATAAATCAATGGTAAGCGACTGTTGCGATAATGCAAATTCTTTTGCAATGGTTATCAAAAGAGGTGAATAGTACTGGAAATTTGGGGAGACTTGTTGTCACTCAGACTCCAGAGAATAGTCCTCGTAATCTAGGGGTTTCCTTTATATTTCTGCAGGTTTTATTATTGTTATCCGTTGTATGTTCTCAGCCATTCCTCTGATTCCAATCTCTCCAATTCTTGTTTCCAAGTTTTTCGGTATTGTTCCAAGCGCTTCTACTATTAATGGTGCTGTCTTACATTTCTTCATTTTCCAGATCCCTTTGAGCTCTCTGGCCAGTTCCATGAATTTCCTCCGCTTCTCAGTCTCCTCGATCTTCACTCTGTGGTCTGCTGAAACGGCAAAATCTACAATCTGGCAGGATTTTCCTTCTTGTTAACTATTATGACATCAGATTTTCTTGCTTGGATGGGTTTATCCGCTTTTTATCCATGTCACATAGGATCTTATGACTTTCATTTCTAAGTACTGCTGCCGGATTATGCTTGTACCGTTTATCTGGGTGTTCAAGATGAAATTGTCTGCATAATTGCCCGTGTGCTGCCGTCCCAACTTGATCGTGTCTATTTTTATATTCTTTTTGGGCTAGTTTGCTGCATTTACTTATTATGTGGTTTATTGTTTCGTCTCTTTCTTCACGAAGTCCGCATTTGCTGTTTTCTTTCTGTATCTCGTCGATCTTTACTTGGATTTTGTTTGTTCTAATTGCGTTATCTTGTGCAGCTGTCATTAGCGATTCAGTTTCGCTCTTTACGTTTACTTTTTGTAGTCATTTTCAAGTGTTTTCATTGTTCTCACCTCTTGTAATCCTTATGAATCTTTCGTGTAGCTGTTTCCGTTCCCATTTTTTCCTCGTCTTATTCTTTGTCTCTTCTTTTTCTATCTTGTTTGTTTCTTCATCGTCACTTGCAGTAATTATTCTTTCGGTGTTCTGCATTATATATTTTTCAAATTAATTTTTTGCGTTGTTTACAGTCTTCTATACAGATCAGTCCTCTTTCTCCGTCTTTCTTTTTCACATAGAGTCGGTCAGTATCATCCTTTGGCATTATAATGCATTGTCATGAGTTTGCTGGTCTTGTGGTCAAGATTCCTCAATTCTTCTTTGGTCCAACTTATAAACGGTCCAGAGTAGCTTACTAGTGACACTGCTCACGTGTTTATTCCTTTAATTAGGTTTCTACTATATAGTTTTGTTCCGAGGAGTTAAGGTCTACTTTTCCACTTTTCTCTTTCATTTCAGTTGGTTTGATGGTGTCTGCTTCCGGAACTCCCAAATATTTGTAACTTCATGTTCAGCTAATGCCCTCATCTCTGTTTTATTGGATAATATCTTTATTTCTGTTGTTTGATTGGATATCTTTATTTCTGTTGTTTGATTGGATAATATCTTTATTTATGTTGCTCCCAGTTGTTTACTCTTCATGATCAGCAGTGCGCATTTTTCATACTGAATTCCATTTGGATGTCATGGCTAAAAATTCCGGTTGTGTTTATTAGTATCTCTAGTTCTGTCTTTTACCAACAGATTCAAGTCATCCATGTGCATTAGGTTGTTCATTCTTTCATCTGTACTAGTGAACTTTATCCGGCTTTACATCTTCTTCTTCTTCTTCTTCTTCTTCTTCTTCTTATTATTATTATTATTATTATTATTCGAGGAGAAGATATACAATTATGTTGGGAAAATTTAAAAATTGGTCATAAATAGCATTTAAGCTGACATATAAAACTTTGATTCCGACTAGCGAATTTTCAATCGTCATTTTTGTACTATGTTAATATAATGATTATTTTTATTTATTTTTTTTTGTACACGGTGGTCACCACTTATGAAGACCCAGAAGCCACTCAGGGATAAGGGTTATTTCGTTGCTGTTTATTATAATAAACGATGGAAAGAATAATGTTTCGACGGTGTTCGCGCTAATATACACATAACAGCATGAAATTTTGTTAGCAATTTAGTTTTTTGATACTTATGCAGAATAAGGACCGACCTGTTGTTGGAATTATCCTGGTAGTTTACGTAAAACGCCGTAAGGTGCCGAACGAAAGTGTCATGACTTTTTCCACGCAAATGCTACTCATCTTTTTTTCAATCGAAAATATATGCATCTGCTGCTAGACTCTCGCTCCTAGACAAGGTTCAAAAGAGAGTCGCCAATCTGATAGGCCCTGAACTGGCATCTAAGCTTACACCTCTGTCCCATCGACGAAACGTTGCATCCCTCTGCCTGTTCTACAAGTATTTTAATGGTGAATGCTCTGACGAACTGCAGACACTTGTGCCCCCACGACATAGACACCCTCGACAAACCCGACAGGCAACTAAATCCCACCCCCACGCAGTAGAGATCCCTAGATGTAAAAGATCTTTCTACTCCAGTAGTTTCTTCCCCACAACTGCTAGACTCTGGAATTCCATTCCAGGTCCCTGCTTCCCCAACTGTACTGACATGCAGAAGTTCAAGTATAACGTGAACCGACATTTTGCTGCCCAAATCCCAACATAGTTCCCCAGTAGTTGCTGCCTCTGATAGTAGCCCCTACACCAAAGTGGCAATGTGCCTTGTTTGGGGTGAAAATGTAATAAAATAAAAAAAATATCATTTCTGTCATTATAGAGATAATTTAATGGAAAATTATTTGAAAACTAAAAATAACATTCTTTTTGTTGTTACAAAGAAAATACAATAGATAATTAGTGGACATTTTTTATCAAACTTTAGGAAAGTTAAAGCTCAAATGAAGAAAAAACACTCATTGTAAGGAAAGTTTTCTGAATATTTATTTTTGGAATAACAAACAGCTGATAGTAATATAAAAAAATATAAGTGTGTTATATATAATAATGATAGTAATAAAAAAATATAAGTGTGTTATATATAATAATGATAGTAATAAAAAATATAAGTGTGTTATATATAATAATGATCGTAATAAAAAATATAAGTGTGTTATATATAATAATGATAGTAATAAAAAAATATAAGTGTGTTATATATAATAATGATAGTAATAAAAAAATATAAGTGTGTTATATATAATAATGATAGTAATAAAAAAATATAAGTGTGTTATATATAATAATGATAGTAATAAAAAAAATATAAGTGTGTTATATATAATAATGATAGTAATAAAAAGATATAAGTGTGTTATATATAATAATGATAGTAATAAAAAAATATAAGTGTGTTATATATAATAATGATAGTAATAAAAAGATATAAGTGTGTTATATATAATAATGATAGTAATAAAAAAAATATAAGTGTGTTATATATAATAATGATAGTAATAAAAAGATATAAGTGTGTTATATATAATAATGATAGTAAATAAATATTTCTTAAACGACGTTGGCTGATGCGATTTCAGCGTTTTGAGCACCTTTCGGGGTCCCATGTAAACAACCCGCAAAATTTCGACGCTAGCATGGTCATTTCTCTTCCTGAGTACCAGTTTCTCATATATACATTATTATTATTATTATTATTATGATTATTATTATTATTATTATTATTATTATTATTATTATTATTATTTACTTACTTACTTACTTCCTAGTAGTTGTCACACAGGCCATCATCAAAGATTTCTTTTTAAGAACAACCTATCTCCCAAGATTTTCAGTACTCCCAACCTCTTTCGATAACCTTTGCAAATAAATTTACGTTATCGCAACAGCTGTTTCCCATTGATTTCTTGTTGACAGTGACCATTGGCCTTCACTAAGATTTGTGGGGCAATAAGCCTCTCCAATGCCCCAGTCCTCTTAGCACTCGTCCAGCGGAGAGCTGGAGTGTACTTTTTTCTCCTCGGTCTTTCCATCCTCCTCGACCCTCTTCAACCCTTGGTATGGTGCCTGTTAATGCCATCCTCCTTTTTTGTTTGTTTGTTTGTTTGGATGTGGATGAATGGCGGGTTAACTTATAATTTCAGTTTTCTTGCTTCCGTGTGGTGTTTCTTTGTGTTTTACCTTTGTAGCAGTTTCTATGTGTCCGGCGCGCGCCTATAGCTCATGTGTATTAGTCCCTGCATTCGTGGAGTTTTCTAAATATTTCAGATGTTTTCAGTATAGATATCCGTTGTATTTTCTCAGCCATCCCTCTACTTCCATTTTCTCCCATATTTTTTTTTCAAGGTTTTTCGGGGTTATTCCATTATTATGTGTGCTATCTGGCCTTCTTTATCTTCCATATCCCTTTCAGCTCTCTGGCCAGTTCCGTGTGTTTGCTCCGCCCCCCCTCTCTCTCTCTCTCTCTCTCTTTAGTATTAACCTTGCGGTATACTGAAACAGCGAAATCTACGATCTGGCAGAAGTTTTCCTTCTTGGTAACTATTATGACACCCGGTCTTCTTGTTTGGATGGGCTTATCTGCTTGTACATCCATGTCCCATAAGATTTGTGACTTTCATTTCCAAGTACTGCTGACGGTTTGTACTTGTACCATTTGTCTGGGTGTTTAAGATGCAGCTGTTTGCATAATTCCCAGTGTACTTTCTTCCTCACTTGATCGTGTCTATTTTTATATTCTTTTGGAATTTTTTTTCTACATTCGATTATATTGTGGTTTATTATTTAGTCTCTTTGTCCACGGAGTCTTCATTTGCTGTTTTCTTGTGTTTTGTTGACTCTTGCTTTGAATGTGGTTGCTTCTAATCGAGTTATCTAATATAACTGTTATTATAGACTCAGTTTCTCTGTTTAGGTTTGTTTTTCATAGCCATTTCGTTAGTCTCATCTTTTGGTGTCCTTGTGAATCGGTCATGTAGTTGTTTCGTTTCCCATTTTTCTTTTCTCGTCTGTACCCTTGCCTCTCTGTTTTCTGCGTTGTAAATTTTCCAGCGTCTCTGGCTACAGTAATTATTCTTTCAGTCTTCTACATTATGTATTTTTCTAATTCATTTTGTGTGTCATTCACACCATCTTCTATATGTACTAGTCCTCTTCCATCTGTCTTTCCTTTTCACGTAGAATTGTTATATTATGAACCTATTTTCTAGAATTCAAATGTACAACAGCACATTTGGGTATAAGCAACAGTCCGTTTTTATTCCTTGTTTTTTCTCTGTTATGGTGGATAGAGAGAGGAGTGGGAGAGCGACAGAGAGAAGTATATCGTTGCGTCCGCTTGGTTTACAAATCAAATCTGCATCTCCCAATCTTTTTTATGTCACTTTTTTTCTGTCAACTTTTAAAAACATCAACATAACCAGATTCCTTTAACTGCTATAGTCTTTCTCAAACAATAACAAATTTTGTTTACATTCGTGAGAAATATTGAAATAATTCTGGTTTAGCTGTCATGTTCCTCACATTCCATCCGCAGACGCGTGCCACATTTTTATCCATATAAATACATATATGTATATAAACATATACACATATATATACTAGCATGTCAACCCGGCTTAGACCGGGCCCTTTGTGTAACAGAATTGGTCAGCATCATCCTTTTGAGTGTGGTGCATTGTGAATGATTATAAGCTTCCTCGTCTTTGGGTCGAGATGCATCAGTTCTTCTTTGGTCAAACCAATAAACTATCCGAAATAGCTTACGAGTGACACTGCCCATGTGTTTATGCTTTTAATTAGGTTTCTGCTATATAATTTGAATTCTAAGAGTTTTCTTGTTCATTTTTTTTCCGGTCATTTCTGTTGCTTAGACGATGTGTACTTCGTGATTTCCCAAATATTTGTAGCAAGCATGTTCACTTAATGTCTTCGTCTCTGCTTGGTTTAGTAGCTCTATGCCTTCTGTTGCTTCCAATTTTCCCCTCCTTCTTCTTTTTCTTCTTCTTCTTCTTCTTCTTATTATTATTATTCTTTTTCTTCTTTTTCTTCGTCTTCTTTTTCTTCGTCATCTTCTTCTTCTACTTCTTTTTCTTCTTCTTTTTCTTCGTTGTCGTCTTCTCCTTCTTCTTCTTCTTCTTCTTCTTCTTCTTCTTATTATTATTATTATTATTATTATTATTATTATTATTATTATTATTATTATTGGCTCGCAAGGAGCTTTCACACAGGTCTCCAGACATCTTTCCCTGAAAACAGCCTATCGTGTTCCCTGGAAGCTTAGTGATAACAAGTCTCCCCAGGTTTCTAGTACTCTCCACCTCTTCCGATAAAATTTGCAAATAAATTTGCATTATCGCAACAGCTGCTTGCCATTGATTTCTCGTTAGCAGCAACTATTGGTCTTTACTGGGATTGGAGTGGCAAAAAGCCTCCCCAAGGTCCCAGTTATCGTCGTACTTATTCGGCTGAGGTCTAGTCAGTTCATCGGTCTTTCCTTCCTCCTTGACCCTACGTGGTTATTTGGTCTCGCTCTTGGGGGGGGCAGTGATGTGGTAATGGGGGTAGGGTTGGGTTAGAGAAGATATAGATATGCGATTTCAGTGTTCTTGGTTCACTGTAGTGTTTCATGTTTTGTCTTTGCAGCAGTTTGTCTAGCCTGAACTATTATTATTATTATTATTATTATTATTATTATTATTATTATTATTATTATTATTATTATTATTATTATCTCTATATTAATACGATAGCGTGTTTGTTCTTTTGTGTGTCACGCTTACACCGGGGTCGTTTAATTGTTAGGTTCTTCTATTTCTTGTCATAGTCATAAATAATTTTACCAAAAATTCTTCATAAGTTTTGGTTTCGGTTTCGACTGTAGCTAATGGCACTTAAATGATATATTTTTTGTAAATAATTTTTTCAAGAATTCTTCATAAGTTTTGGTTTCGGTTTCGATTATGGCTGAAGGAACTCAAGTTATATATATATATATATTATTATTTTTTTCTTTTACTTATATATTCATTTAATAAAAACGCGAAAACTTTAAACTTATATCATTTAGTATAAAGGGCTTAATTAATTATAGACGTATGTTTGAACTGCGTTGATATTACTCGTGGACGTATGTTAGATGATAAATATGTTAGTTGGATACATTCGCTGTTTTTTTTTACATGTTCATTTCTAACGCTTAGATTGTATTTTCTGTTTGTATTTGTAATAATGTTGTCTCATTACTGAATTGTATAATTGTTCATAAATTGGTTGACACGCAGATTTTTTTTCTTTTTCTTTTTCTATATACTGGCAACTTCTTTAAGATTCCCTTCCTATTAATTCTTACTTTCCCTCTTTCTCTCTTTAACTATATCTCATCATTCTTTCTTTTCCCTTCTAGTCCTTATTCTCTTTATAATAACCATTTATATCTTTTTTCTTTTTCTTCTCCATATTATATATATTTTTTTTCTCTCTATTTTCTTTCTCTATTTCTTTTTTTCTCTTCTTAATCACTCTCTCTCTCTCTCCATTATAATCTTTTAACTTTATTTAAATTGCCCCCTCCCTCCCTCTTTACATCTTATAATTAAAGTTCTGTGTTTTAAGTTTTTTAACTCCAAATTTTAAAGAGTTCCTACCTAAAATAAAAATCCATTATTCATTGAACTTTTGAATAGTCAAGTCGCTGCCTGATGATATCTGTTGTTTGATTGAAACAAGTGGCTATTTGTAGCAGCAGGATGTGACCATGTTTATATAACAATAAACAAATATATATATATATATATATATATATATATATATATATATATATATATATATATCGATTAAAGCTTATGCACTCAAGTCATATGCATATATTTTTTTTTATTTTTGAAGTCACAACTTTATAACATATAACAATCGAAAGAACATTAACTCTATTATAATATATACGAAATCTGCAAGAATTAAAATATCATATTTAAGCGTACTTTACGACCGGACTTTACCGGGCGTTCGTGCTAGCTTAGATAAATACTTTTGCATTTTTAATAAAAAGCTATCAGAGCGTCTCCATTATCACTTAACATCTACAGAATTCCAGCATATTACATATGAATGAGCCCCCTGTGGAATTTCCACAGGTCCCGCTACTTATTATTATTATTATTATTATTATTATTATTATTATTATTATTATTTCCATTTTTTTCACCTCCCTTGCTTTCCTATGCTTCCACCTTTCTTTTCCTCCTCCTCCTCCTTCTCGTCCATGCTCCCTTCTTGTTTTCTCTCTCCGTATCTTCCTTCCCCCTTCCTTCTTTTCTCTCTTCTTCCTTATTAATCCGTTCCTCTCACGATTTTGTTTATATTTACGCATCCATCAATTTATGAATGAACCGATTTAACTTTTACGCTCGCTTTTTTTTTTTTTTTATCCCGCTTTCAGGTCAATAAATACGGCGATACTTCATCAGAGCCCAACCGGCACGGAATCATACAAGCGAATAACTGAAGATGGATCAGCGCTAAATTAGGTCATGGCCTAAATATGTTGATCTTCAGACGGCTAAAATGTACGCTGGGAATTTCGCCATAGCTTTAAATTTATTTTTATTTATTTATTTTTGCTTCAAGAAGTTTCCTTGTTTTACCATTTTACTTATTTTTTCGGCCAATTCCGGAATTCTTCTTTTGTTTATTACTTTTTTTTTTTCTTATTTTTAAGCAGAAACATCTTTCTCGTTATCTTTGTATTTACTCTAACGAATATGGCCGTATATTTATTGGGTTATTTTTCATGGTTTTATTCAATTGTAGAAGTTTCCAATTTTATTTTCTCGTTAATTCAGTTATCTATCTGAGGCTGGATCTGTCTGCAAAAGTTTTCCAGTTTATATTTATCAATATAACAATAGAACTTTCCACTTATATATATATATATATATATATATATATATATATATATATATATATATATATATATATATATATATATATAAACTGCTTAATTTACTCACATAAAATTAATACACGAAAGTATAGATTTATGCGTAAACTTTAAGTATTTACTTCAAAGGTGCTCAATACGTAGGTAGAGCTAGTTAGTAAATTATAAAATGTATATGGCGATTAAGCTACACTGAATATTTCGCGTTTCATCCACTCTAGGACTCTTCAGGCTTATGCGCATAAGCCTGAAGAGTCCTAGAGTAGATGAAACGCGGAATATTCAGTGTAGCTTAATCGCCGTATACATTTTATAATTTACTATATATATATATATATATATATATATATATATATATATATATATATATATATATATATATATATATATATCTCAAAACATCGTTAAGTTAAGGTCCTGGCTTGAGATACTTACCTGTCTAGCCGCATTGATGAGTCGTGATAAAGCGAAACAGTACTGCATGTGGATGACTAAAATGCTCCCTATCTTTGAAAAGTGATATACAAACTGCCATTAGCGTATTAAATTTGTGTAAACAAATCGAGTTACGGCATTTCAACGATGTGAAAACATCATTAATTCACGACCCGCAAAACAACAACCGTACAGCATAATAGTTAAAAGCCTTCACTGTTGTTTGGGCAGTCAGGTTTCGATCCTGGCTTGAGGCAGTTGCCTGTCCAGCCACACTAATGAGGTGTGATACAACGAAATATGACTGTATGTGAAAGTTATATATATATATATATATATATATATATATATATATATATATATATATATATATATATATGGGTGAGATAAGGTTAGTGGGAGATTTGTATCCTAGGGCTGAGGAGATTCAGACATAGGCGACACTACAGGCCCCTTTGTTTGGTTTTGAAACCGGTGATACCGATGCTGTTCTGACCTTCTATCACACACACACACACACACACACACACACACACACACACACACACGCACACACACATTATATATATATATATATATATATATATATATATATATATATATATAGCGTATGGTGAAACCTGGGCCCTAGTGTTGGAAGCCTTAAACTACTAGTGCCGGATGGTACTGTGTTTATGTTTATACATACATACATGCATACATACATACATATATATATATATATATATATATATATATATATATATATATATATATATATATATATATATATACTAGCAAGATCCGTTGCCTGGGGTAATATAGGAGAATGCTAATTAAAAAAAGAAATATTATTAATTATTCTTTTGGAACGAATGTACGTATTCATTTTTTATAAATTGCTCAGTAGGGATCTTTATTGCTCGCCATGTTGCTGTCATAATTTAGCGTTTAAAATAGTTAAAATAAGAAAATAAGGGGGAAAAATAGTCAACTTCAAAAGATAGTAAATTCCAAATTTTTTTGTTAAAACTCCACATTTCGGAAGAATGGATTTAAATCATTTTAAATTGCATGAAATGAAATACGTGTATTATTACTAGGGCTATGACAACAGCATATTCTTTTCATTGTTTGGACTCTCGACTATATATCAGACATAGTTATACACAATTAATCAACCGAGAACCACATCACTCTACATAAAAACTTATAAGATATCAACGGGTATATTACCTGAGAATCAAAACAAGGAAAAGAATATGCTGTTCTCATAGCCCTAATAATTACTTACAAAAATATATTTTTCACAAAACGGCATTTTATAAATTAATTTCAAATTCCATAAGTATTGGTAATTGCGTGGAAAATATGACTATTACTTTATTGTAATTACATTTATTTAACACATGTGTGTCAGCGCATTAAAAATTGCCACTACATAAGAACATTGTTTTAAGGCGTCGATAATGTAAAGACGATTTCAGTGTCGTATTTTATTTTAATTATTAGTCCAGTCTTCCTCTTTTGAACGTTGTAAAAATTATAATGATAATATTAACCTATGTTAAATTACACCATGTTTCATTCCGGAGTTCATTTTATGGTGCACTTTGGAGGTATCTTATGGCCTGTAGTTTAGTAAATGCGCATCCCTCCTATAAAATAAACTATGAGTAACAGAAATAATAATTTTCCCCACCTGCATGATTTATGGAAACACTTAAAAGATAAATTTACTGAGTACAAACGAAAATGCCGGCTCACGAAGTTTCCGTCAGAAAATCACGTAAAACAGCAGCAGCAGCAGAAGCAGTAGTAGTAGTAGTAGTAGTAGTAGTAGTAGTAGTAGTAGTAGTAGAAATACAAATAGCAATACTACTAATAGTATTAGTCCCAGTAGCAGCAGACAATGTAATGTTTGTTTGTCTACGAATCCTAAGAAGTGATACAAAATCGTGTTTGATGGTCAGTGTAATGTATCAAACAAGACAAAAAAAAAGACGTAGGTTTCTGCCCTTCGGAGCTTCCGTAGCTATGAATGATGCAAAATGAAAGAGCGATATCGTGCGTTTTGTAAATACGTTGGCTGAACAAATGTGTATATTTTTCGATGAGTAATTTAAATGAATAATGTAAGGCTTAGTTTTATATGAA
Source organism: Euprymna scolopes (assembly GCF_053919585.1). NCBI lineage: Eukaryota > Metazoa > Mollusca > Cephalopoda > Sepiida > Sepiolidae > Euprymna > Euprymna scolopes. The sequence goes on along the minus strand of NC_136496.1, from coordinate 28,158,465 downwards.
AGGAAAGATAGAAAAAGTGGGAGAAAATATGATACGAAATGCAAGAAGTTTTTGTTTGGTTACGCGTATTCAGAAGCGACACTGAGAAGTTTGAAAATACGAACTGTTGATCGAAATTACGACTGGCTCTGATGTTACTGTGCAATTAAAACTGTTGATTAGCGGCTATTCCGCCATTCTGTTAAACTAAGAATGAAAGGAACCGTTTGTTATTTCAAGTTCTAGTTTAACGTTAGTAAGAAGTAAGTAACTAAAATGTAAAAAGGCGAATATTTTTCAGTCACATGTGAGTATGTATGTATGACTATAAAATAAGCGGTGATTTCGGGTTCGGTGGGAGGCTTAAATTTAAAGAGATAAATATTTGCTACTGTCTATGCGAGGTTACGTATTTGAGAGAGGTAGTCTGACCGGATAAATTGTAATAATTATCAATCGGAAACGAAATGTGCTTATTCTTACGGGAAAACGCACTACATCATTAGCTAGGAATTGTATTGTGAAAAATTAGCATAGGAATGGTATCGTTGATTTCCTATATTATTATTATTATTATTATTATTATTATTATTATTATTATTATTATTATTATTATTATTATCATTATTATTAATATTATTATTATCATTATTATTAATATTATTATTATAATTATCATTATTATTAATATTATTATTATTATAATTATTATTATCATTATTATTATTATCATTATTATTAATATTATCATTATTATTATTGTCATTATTTTTATTACTATCATTATTATTATTATTATCAATATTATCATTATTATTATTATTATTTTATTATTATCATTATTATCATTATTATTGACATTATTATTATCATTATTTTTATTAGTATCATTATTATTATCATTATTATTATCATTATTTTATTATTATTTTTTATTATTATTATCATTATTATTATCATTATTATTATTTTTATTATTAACATTATTATCATTATTATCATTATTATTATTATAATTATCATTATTGTTATCATTATTATTATCATTATTATTAATATTATCATTATTATTATCATTATTTTATTAATATTATTATAATTATCATTATTATTAATATTATTATAATTATCATTATTATTAATATTATTATTATTATCATTATTATTATCGTCATTATTATTATTATCATTATTATTATCAGTATTATTATTATCATCATTATTATTATTATCATTATTATTATCATTATTATTAATAATATTATTATTATCATTATTATTATCATTATTATTAATAATATTATTATTATCATTATTATTATCATCATTATTATTATATCATTATATTATTATTAGTAGTAGTAGTACATTGATTGTTATGGGGAAATCATTTCATTTTATTAATATATATCAAATTCGGTTTAAAGAATATAGATAGATTCTTTATATAAAATGTATCAAGAATTAAGAAGCTCAACATATTGTGATGGAGCATGTAGAATGAACGTATAGACAAGATAAAAAAATATATGTATATATGATGAGAAGCGTTAGGCTTCGATGTGCCTAGGTATAAAAGCTTTTATAAACCCTCTTCCCACTTATAGTTTTCCTATGTTTATTAAATCTTGTCTATAATTTCATTCTACGTTTATGCTCTACCTCCATATGTGGAGTTTCTATATAAAAAAAATCTATCTATATTGAATTGAATTTTGAATTTAGAAATAAAGTCACTAAAACCTATCGATTCGTACTAACTAATTCTTTTGAATTAGGTATATTCTGCCAGAAATGTTCTATTAATTAATTACTAGCGGGGGATACCCGGCGTTTCCCGAGTGTTGGGAGGTGTGTGTGGTTTTGGGTAAATCAAAACTCCGGGGGGGGGGGTAAAATAAAAAAATGTTTTGGTAGGTAAGTATGAGGATCGAATCCGAACCCTTGAGTCAAAGTTGGAAATTAATGTGTGAAAAAAAACGCGACGTTAACCACTGAGCCACCGCGAAGCACTAATAGAAACACGTTTGAATTTATTTAAGTATTTAGAATTGGCAGGTTCACGTTTTAATGACTTAATGAGATCAACTTTGACTGTGGGGTAGTATTTCATTTACTGCAGGAACGCTTTTTTATTTTTATTTTCCCAAGATGTTGGGGTAGGAACCAGCTCCCCATAAAAAGGGGATTGTCCAAATTGAATGGCAATTATTTGGTACAAGGAAAATATTTCCACATTGATCAAATCTAATTGCTTTCGGACATTTCCGGCGATCGCGACCGCAAAAATACCGCCAGAATTAGTGTCGCTTTAATTTTACGAAAAGCCTAATCAACGTGCGGCGAGCGAAAAATATTGAATATTTATCTTTCGAAAGTCGAGTAAATTAAATAGACAGACGACCTCCGTTGTTAACTCGTAAATATTATGATTTATATGTGGTATAAAAAGTTTTAAGAAGTTGTGAGCCGACCGACCGCTCCTCGGAAAAAAGCCTTTTACAGACATACACAAAAAGCGAACATACAAACATACACACATTTTCGCTTTTATATTTATAGATTAAATTTATTATTTATAATTAATATATATATGCATATATATATATATATATATATATATATATATATATATATATATATTACCCAAATAACATCAATGGTTATCATGATAGTTTGAAATTTGTCAATACAACACAACATCAGAAATTCATACCCTTTCCATTTATTTTATATTTAATTTATTATTAAAATTAATATCATATTTAATTTATTATTAAAATTAATATCATATTTAATTTATTATTAAAATTAGTATTATATTTAATTTAGATTAATTTTGTTAATAAAAAATTATTATTACTTTCGTTTTATATTTTTGTTTTCATTTTTATTTATTTCCATTAGGAAAATTTTTCGAATAATTTGAAAAAAGTCTTTCGACAAATATATTTTTTATGTGTGCATTGTAAGGCAGGTTGAACTACATGCAATTCCTAAGTCTATTTTTCTTTTTATTGATATTATTATATTATTATTTTGGGACGTTCTGATATTATCTCCAATATTTTTGCAAGCTATATTTTTATACGGTTTTTACCATTGGTTTTACCCATTGCCATATTGTATGAAATAATATGTGATAGTCTCGGTTTTGATATATATATATATATATTTTTTTACATGAAGGTCACCACTTATCGAGGCCCAGAATCCACTCGGGGATAAGGGTTATTTTGTGTACAGTAATCAATGGGATACTGTTGCAGTATTCATTAGTATTAGAGATTTGATAAAGTGTCATTACTTAGGGGGGCGGTTCATCAGGAATTTGTTTACGGGCTTGAAGACACCCATGTTGAAGTCAGGTGGGAAGCAGGCAAGCGGTAGAGAGTTCCACAGGCGTGCAGTTCTAAGAAAGAAGCTTTATTCATGGAATCTACGTTTTGATTTAGGATCAGATAAAGAGTGGGGAAAATTATTGACAGTGGTTTCAGCTAGACGGGTGTTTTTCGTGAAAGATTGGCGAGGGGGGCCAGAGATTGGAGCTCAGACGAGCACATGCCATGGAAATAACGATAAAACAAAGCTAGGCTCGCAACGTCTCTTCTGTGGGAGAGAGGTTGCAGGGAAGAGAAAAGGGCATCCCCCACTAGGTTACGAAGTCTATTTTGTACTCTGTCAAGGCATTTCTTCCATTAATATTTTATTTACATTTTTAATATATTTTATTTCACCTTTATATCCAGATCTAGCTAATGTTTCCTTATGATATTCTTTCTTGTTATTAAATATATCTTCATTATGGGATCCTTTTTGACATGCTAGGTATGAGTGCCAATGTAGAACTTAACCATAGAATGATTATTGCCGGGCATAAGACGTCTGGCATTATTAAAGATACTGGTTATGCTCATAGGACTGTTTATCAAGTTGTAGCGAACTTAAGGGAAAGTAAAAACATCCAAATGAAGGTTCACAGTCCGAGAAGTGAGAAAATATGTACCAGACGGTTTCTCGGTGACTTTAAACTGCCCGTTGAAGCAAATACATCACACTCAGTGGCTAAACTGGCGAAAAAACAGGCTGTGATGTCAAAGTAACCATTTCTAATGCAGTACGGAAAGATCTTGGGATGAAGTTATATTCTTACACGAAATCTAAGACCATTCGTAATGAACTTAATCAGCTGAAACACCATGGTGTTACCGTGCGAGTTTTTGTGCATGAGAAAAAAGTTCGCAGTAGATGAAGTCTCCAACCGCAGAAACTTGAGAGTTGTCGCCAATGATCCTTCTGGTGCTCTTTCAGCCATGCAGAGTAAACACCCTGCATCTGTCATGGTTTTTGGAGCTGTTTTGGAGCTGTTGCCAGCGATGGGAAAGTCATGCCCCCTCACTTTATTGAAGTGGACCTGATGATCAATGCGGCGGGATATCTGAAGATTCTAGAGGAAGTTCTCTTACCGTGAATTAAGAAGACCTACGATCCCAAGAAAACGCACCTGCTTATGGGTCAAAACAGAAAAGAGAGTTGCCGCTTTTTGTCTCCTCAAATATCTGGATCTCTAGTTCGCCAAATTTGAACCACCTGCGACTGTTGGTTTTGGGGCGATGTTAAGAAAGTATCTAATGCTCGCCCTCATAACAGTGTGCTCTCCTTCAAGACCTCTATAAGGCGACTATTCTGCGTTATCCAGAACGAGTGTGCCGTCAAGGCCTGTTATGCTTTTAGGGGTCGTATTTAGCAAGTTGTGAACGCAGAAAGTGGACGCAGAAAGTGGACGCACAGGATAAAATATTTGTATTTGCTTGTATTTAATAAAACAGTTAAATAAACACAAAACTTTTAATGTCCCTTCTTTATCAAGGTTTATATATATATATTATATATATATATATATAAAGCTGAATGTCTGTGTATGTATGTGTGTGTGTCTAGTCACGAATAGGCTCCTATATGGTTGACTATTAAAAAAAAAACTGATTACATATAATGAGAGAAGATGTATAAAGATACAGCAATGGGTATGTTTGATCTGGCAGAACGGTGGTTCATTAAAATTGTGGGGTCTGCGTTCGCACCTGGTCCACAAAGTATGGAAATAAAAAATTTAAATATTAAAAAAAAACGTTTACAATTGTTTTTGATATAGAAGTACATAAGAATACTTTGATAAATATTTTTTAACTTAAATAGGGATGGTATAATAAAATAGAATGGAAATATATCACAAAGTTTAACAAGTTTTTTTTTTATATAGATCCACAGAATATTGTAATAAGTGTTTTAGTGTGAAAAGGTACGGTATAAAAAATTATGGGGTTTATCTATTTTATTTTTACTTTCATCATATTTTGCTTTGGTTTTGATACCCCAGAATTCGAAGCTATCTCTTTACAACCCTTCCTTTTCATAACCTATCACACTTTAATAAATCAGAGTCTATTTTCTGTAGGCAGTTTTTGAACCCAGTCAACTACGGGTATTTTGCTAGTATATATATATATATATATATATATATATATATATATATATATATATATATATATATATATATATTACTAAACCAACTTTTTTAGATTTGGATTTTGGATTTGGATTTTTGGATTTAACCGTTATTGGATATTTTACCCTTCACCAGACTATCCATCCACGTGAAATCCTCTTTTTCTTCACCATATTCCCTCTTCTTCACTATTTGTTACCAAGTAAGATCTATGACTTACTTGTAGTTTCATCAAATACTTTTGCAAGCAAAATCCGATCTCGCATTTTGCTAAATTCTACCCTCTGATGAGAAGGTAAGTATTTCTTCGAAATTCCGCGGATTAAGGACTATCCACTTATTTTGTGCTTCCATTTTCAAAATTAAATGTTTTTAATTCTTTTTCAAAGTGTTTTTTAACATGTTTTATTAACTACTTGTTTATATATATATATATATATATATATATATATAAGTGTGTGTGTGTGTGTGTGTGTGTGTGTGTGTGTGTGTGTGTGTGTGTGTGTGTGTGTGTGTGTGTGTGTGCTACAAGTGTATACGTTCCAGGACAATTTTCAGAACAGAGTAATAACAGATTAAATGGCTTTTTAAATAATACATTGATATCTGTGTTAGTGAATCTAATTTCATAGTTAACCTTTTTAAATAAGATTTTTATACTTCAATTTATTTCATACTATAGAATTCTGATTTCAATAAATATTTTAATTAAGAATAAATCTAAAAAAGGAGGTCACTTATTTCTCGTAATTTCTAGAAAAAAATACACAGATCTTATGAAGTTTTCTGATGAATTTATTTATTTGTATAAAATATCATGCCGACAATGGTTTAATATCTCACATCTCAAGCTTCCTGAAGCCGGAACCGGAAGAAAGATGGATTAGTCATGCGCGTTTGCAACAGTTTGCATGTGAAAATATTTCACAAATGAATAGAAATGTTTTTATTTGATTGGATTTCATATTAAATTATTTATCTATTTATTTTTATTATATATATTTTATTTTTAAATGCTGGCTAATTTTAGTGAGCATTCAGGCTAGCAAACAGACTCGATATTGCCCGGGGGTGTTGTGAATAAAATGATTTAATGCAAGAATTATTAACAATCGAAAACTTGTTAACAAAAATATAAAAACAACCGTTTGTAGATATGATGAAAGTGAACGAGGCGAAATGTAAGAAAATTCCAATTTGGAAGGCTCCCTAACCAGATAGTGTTCAGGGATATTGGATAAAAAAAGAAACATTACTATCTTGCATAAAAGGATGGTATTTCAAATTGATGGAATTTTGATAGCTGTAATTCCTGAATGGAACACGAACTGTGCTTTGTCAGAAGCATATATCAATGGGCCCTGCGGTCGATAACTATCGGCCCATCACCTGCCTTCCATTGATGGAGAAACTTCGGACAAACATTTGACAGATGCCTGTCAGTAGTTTCCACATCAGTGGAAGACAGGTGATGGGTCGATAGTTTTCAATAGTTGTTGTTGTTATTATTATTATTATTATTATTATTATTATTATTATTATTATTATTATTATTATTCCATTAACTTCACAGTGTTATACTGTTTTACACTGTTTTCCCCCCTCGGGCATGGGCTCTTATACCAAAGCTAGTGAGGATAGTCAAAGAGTCAAATTAGATGGAAAACATCTGTCGTCGGATGTTTTCTGAGCCAAGCAGAAGTGACTTCTGGACTATGGTGATGTTGTGGTGAACAAAAGGGATGTAGTTGAGGTAATAGAGGGACCACAGATCAATTGCTTATCGATAGGACAATAATACGGGATTGTAAGAGAAGACCCACAAATGTATGCATTTCATTGATAGATTACTGCAAAACTTATCTGATTCCATAAAGCTGGATTAAATATTTGGAATAGCGATAAATGTGTGAGACTTTTTTTGTGGGGAAATAAGTATGAGAGGGGGATTTTTTTCAAGAGGGCAACTTGTTGCCATTATTCTGTTATTTTCAGTATGGTACCTTGTCGTTCATATTGCGAGAGATAAAAGTGTCACGGAAGGAGCACCGGGTAAACCGTTTATTATTCATGGATGACTTAAAGTTGTATGCAAATAATATCAACGCTTGCGAGAATTAAGCACATGTTCAGTAACGATATAAGATATTCAATTGGACATGAAGAAGTGTGGTGCCTTGATATTGAAAAGGGGGGGGGATTTGAAAGTGAAGGATTAAAGCTTTTGAATGAGGATATGATAAAAGATGTTGGAGAAGAAATATACACCTACGTTGGAATTGTGGAATTCGATGCAAGAAAGGCTGAAATGAGAGAAATTCTGGGAAAAGAATGCAAGAGAAGACTGCGGTTGGTTCTTAGGTTGCGATTCAACGAGAAAAATAAATTATTTTCAGTAAAAACATGGACAATATTCTGATATATATTTCAGTACGGGGCGTGTATTATTCAATGGGAAGAGTACGATCTGAAAGATATTGACAGGAAAACAATGATAATGAATTAAGTCTTTCATCCCAAAAGTGATGTCGATAGGTTATATGTGAAAAAGAAAAGATATATGACGAGAACTACTATGTGTAGTATGATTTGAAAAAGATGAAGAAAAGAGTCTGAAAATTTGCATCCCTAACTGTAAGGAAAAGCTTCTAAACGGCCTGTCAAAATTTGAAAAATTGCAAGCGAGCAAACTAGTAGAGAGAAAATAATTTAAGTAAAAAAAATGCATGGTCAATTTAGTAGGGATCTTCCAGGGGCAATAGACAAGAAAAAAAAACTAATGGTGGTTGTCAAATGTAGCCTGGAGGTTGACACAGAAGCCTTAAAATGTGCCGCATATGAGCAATAATAGGAGAAGAATGCAATAGAAAATTACGATTGGTTCTAAGATCAAGATTCAATGGAAGAAATAAAATATCCGCAGTAGCTATATTTCGGAAAGTAGTTATATTTCTATAGGGGGCGGTATCATTCAATGGAATGAAAATGAGATGAAAGACATGGCTTTTTTTTACATGGAGTTCACCACTTATCAAGGCCCAATGGCCACTCGGGGATAAGGGTTATTGCGTGTACAGTAATCAAAGGGATAGTGTAGCAATAGTATTGGAGAATTGGTAAGGTTTCATTACTTAGTGGGGGGCGGTTCATCAGGAATATTTTTGTGTTGGACTTGAAGACATCCAGGTTGAAGTCGGGAGGGAAACAGGCAAGCGGAACAGCGTTCCACAGGCGTGCAGTTCTAAGAAAGAAGCTTTGTTCATGGAATCTACGTTTTGATTTAGGCACAGATAAGGAGTGGGGAAAATTATTGACGGTGGTTTCAGCTAGTCGGGTGTTTTTTGAAAAAGATTGGCGAGGGGGGACCAGAATATGGAGCTCAGACGAGCACTTGCCATGGAAATAACGATAGAATAACGACAGGCTCGCTACGTCTCTTCTGTGGGAAAGAGGTTGCAGGGTAGAGAAAATGGCATCCCCCACCAAGCCACGAAGTCTATTTTGTGCTCTGTCAAGGCAGGATAAGCTTTTTTTAGCAGCTCCCGCTCTGATGTGACAGCAGTACTCCATCTTTGGACGTACTTGGCTCTTATATATGGATAGAAAAATAAGGAAAACGATGACAATGAAATGAGCTTTTCACTCAAAGAGTGATGCCGATGGGTTATATGTGAAACGAAAAGAGGGAAGACGAGGAGCAATAGATGTAGAACGATGTGTAAAGAAGAAAATGGTCTGAAAGTTTACGTCTCCAACTGTAAGGAAAAGCTTATAAAGAACGTGACAAAATGTGACTTGAAGGTTGGAACAGAAGCCCTAACATGTGCTGCGTAGAAAAAAGGGCTCGAGACGAATTGTGTGAAGTATAAAACTGATAAAACAGCTTAAAGTTTCATGTGTCGATTTTGAGGGACAGAAAGGTAGGAGTGAACAGTACATCGTAAATAGTTGTGGAAAGTTAGCTCAAAAGGAGTACAAGAGGCAGCATGACAATATTAAATGAAAGGTCTATTTGGATACATGTAAGAAAAGAGTGTTGAAATGCAGTGAGCGATGCTACAGGCATGTTCAAGAACGAAGGTGGAGGGTGATAATGTGACATTATTGTAGGATATGGATATCCAATGTGATATTTGCATTGAAACAAGAAGACCAGATTTAATCCAGTTCTAAAAAAAGGAACACGAGGCAATAATCATTAATATAGCAGATATGAATATGGAGGAAAAAGAAAAAGAATATATTATTCAACTGGAATTCATTATTGAGATGAGTATTATTTATTAATTTTTTCTCGTTTTTTCTTAGTTGTTTCGCGACGTTTCGGCCAACTATTCCTCTGGCCTTAATCAGGTGGTAATCGCGACGGAATAGTAATTGCAGTGAATGCAGTCAGGAGATTCAAAGTTCCTATCCGTCGCGGTTACCACCTGACGAAGGCCAGAGGAATAGTTGGTCGAAACATCGTGAAACAACTAAGAAAAGATGAGGATAATAGTCCGCAATAAATCAATAAAAAAATTAAAGAAAAGGAGGTCGTAAAGCGCCAGGACTTGAAAAGGTAGATAAAGAGATTGTGGATGTGACAAAAGGATTTGATAAATGGATTTAAAAAATTGGGATCCATTACAATGTTGGAGTGTTTCAGAAGACTGACTTGTTTGGAACTGCCAGAATCTTTCGGAACGAAAAAAAAAAGATGCAGATAGCTTATAGCCATTTTTTTATGACCCGCCTCTCGTTTGTTCATTTTTTTTTTTAGTTCAAAGTTCCGATTGTATCTTGTCTTAAAAGTTCCTCTGGCACTGACTCGTGCTTCCAAGTTCTGTAATATTCCACGTGGTTCCTTTTTTTCTTGTTTATTTTCCGTCTCTTCCTCCGCTGTGACGTCACCTCCCGCCACGGTCGTCACAAAGAAAATGTAACTGTAGATAAAAAAAGTGAGTTCCCATTAAAAGGTGGATGTCTGACTAAATTACTGTATATAAGTGTAATGTTAAAGTGAGTGATACCTCATCGACATATATTAGTTCTGCAGCTGGGCCTTCAATATCAGATATGATAACAATATGGTAACAATTTAAAAGGAATGTAGGATAGGTACAACAAAAGAGGAAGATGTAACCTGTGTGTTGCGGAGTCGGTAGAGATACTAATATGCAAGGGTAACATCATAAACAAACGTAATGAGATAATAGGAAGTTGTTTGCATATAAATATAGTATTAAATTTTAATATAATATTAAATTATTATATAATTATTATATAATATATTATTATTATATTACTATTATGATGGGCGCATCCCTAAAGACCTTCTCTATGGCGAGCTTGCCTCAGGCTCAAGAAAGAGGGGGCGACCCCATCTTCACTACAGGGATGTCTGCAAGCGTGACATGAAGGCTTTCTCGGTGGACAGGAATACATGGGAAGCTTCTGCAGCTGACAGAATTGCCTGGAGGAAAATGATACGCCAGGGGATTATCATCAGCGAGAGGACCCTCCATGTTGAAAACGCTGCAAAGAGAGCTAGGAGAAGAGCGAGTGTACAGGCGGAACAGCCGGACGAAGCGGCAAATTGCATAAAAACCTTCGTATGTCAAGGCTGTGGCAGGCTATGCAAATCAAGAATTGGTCTCTACAGTCACACAAAAGGATGCATACAGGCAACATCTTAATACGACGCTGATCCATAGTCGTTTCGACGGACGGATGCCACACATATAATATAATAATAAAGTAAATATAATAATCAAAAGATGAATAAATTATTCTACTATGTATAGAGAAAACTATCAATCACCAATATCCTTTAGCCGCTGGAGGGGCATAGGTCATCTACAACTTTGTAGATGCTTTTATAGAGAGGAGTTTTTTTTTTTTTCGGAGTGAGGGTGCTGGCCTCACGCCCAACATTCTCAGAAGATGCATACACCACATAGCCTTCCCAAATGGTCACCCATCTGGTACTGGCCAGCCTCAACGTTACTTAACTTAGGTGATCTGGCGAGAACCGGTGTGTCAACGTGATTGCGCCACACTGAGAGAACACTGTAATAAATAATAAACCTTCTTTATTTTATAGGGAAAATTCAGTTGATATAAACATTACCAAATAATGTAGATAGGTAATAGGTAAATTATATCTTAAGCTCTCTATTGAATAGACCACGATAACAATTATGGTTATAATGCATAAGCATATTAATAGTGTAACGTTGTCATTACGTTTTCACTCGGACCCAACGCGTTGTATGCCGAGACATTCGCAAAGTAACAAAAAAGAAACGAAATTCGACCCTGTTTCTTTTTATTTTAATAAATCGTATTTAATAACGGTACTTTCCAAACAACGCATTGCGTCATGTTTTTAAGACTCTTAGTTCGACATTTCTGACGTGTCGAACACGTGACTTATTCTCCTCTCGCGTCGACATGTCTGCCTCACTCTAGTCGTCACCACGCTGGGTTTTTTTTTAAATTTCTGTTTTTCTTTCCGTGGCTATGTCTGCTGCTCGCCCCACCGTACTCAGTCGACCGTTCATTTTTTAGTTCAAAGTTCGGATTGCATCTTTCCTTAAAGGTTCCTCTTGCATTGACTCGTGTTTCCAAGTCCTCTAGTAACTCACGTAGTTCATTTTTCTCCCCAAATTTCTTTCTTTTCTCTTCCTCCGCTAAGTAAATATATATAGACTAATTATAAATAATAAAAAAAATAAAATATAAAATATTTTTTTATTAATGTATATAAAAACGAATACCATTTATTAATACGGGAATTAAAATTTGGTGACTTTACTTAAAAATTCAAAGATGATGTAAGAAAATGAAAAAACGGAAATTACAACTTCTCTTCCAATTTTTAGTTTTTTGTTATCATGCCCATATTCCTTTATTTTCTTAAAATTGATCAGTACTTTTTCTTCTGAAGCGTTAAGGGCGAAATAAATTCATTGAATGATATAATAATTTAATGAATAATTTTACGCTACGAAACAGGTGCTGTCAAGAACTGTACATGTAAAATTACTTTACATAATAAACGGTAAGATGGTCAACATCTTGAAATTTGAAATACAGACTGTTAGTCATTTATTTGTTATATGCTCTATAATTACATCGAGCTTCATAAATTAAAGGATCAGTGAAATAAAAAGGTAGAATATAATTGAAGAAACATATTTCCACACACACACACACACATTTATATATATATATATATATATATATATATATATATATATATATATATATATATATATATATATATATATATCAAGTTATAGGTATTCAAGAGAGAAAACTCGTGAATTTAACGAGCTTAAAGAGTGCTGAATAAAAAAGAGCAACATATATTTTTTATTGATATAGACAAATTTACATGGCTGCCACACTGGAGATGCTAATGTTTCGGACAGATGGTCAGTCAAGACCACAAGTCCTCGGCAGACGATTTAACGAGGCGGAATAAGTCGTCTGACGAGGACTCGTGGCCTTGACCGACCATCTGTCCGAAACATTAGGATGTCCAATGTCCCGATCATGTAAATTTTTCTATATCAATAACATATCTATCTATCTATCTATGTTTATATATATATATATATATATATATATATATATATATATATATATATATATATATATATATATATTGAGAGAGAGAGAGAGTGAGAGAGACAGAGATAGATAGATAGATAGATAGATAGATAGATATTTTAGGGCGACATAATGTATGTAAGATAGCCATGAACGCGACTAACTTTCACACTGTCTAATTCTTTAAGTGTGTTGCTAATGTTTTGGACAATTTAAAACTCTCGATGAATGTGACGTAGCTAGTCAAGAATATTTTAAGGATTGTTACTTAAACCAAATCTGAAAGCTTACGCATCATTTTCTGAAGTTTGTGGACATTGTGGAAGAATCATTGTTAGTTTTAAATAAATGCACGCAAAGTAAATGATTATTCTAACATGACGTGTAAACTTTTTTCTAAACCTGCTATGAACAAACGCCTAAGGCCACTTGTGCCCAAGGGAAGTAACTCATTCTCATTTAACTGACGTAAAAAGATTTCGATTGTCTATTCGTCGTATTTAGTTTAAAAGTGCATGCGCCAAGCCACACACGTCCGCTTCCAGCACTTCTCTCTCTCTCCTTCCCTCCCTCTCTCTTTCTCTCTCTTTCTCTCTCTCTCTCTTTCTCTCTCTTAAATTGGGAAGTCATCTATCTTCTTCAGCATAGATGAAATTGAAGAAACATCAAAGGGAGATAACCTATTTTTACTTCGCGTGCAAGAATTATATGCATATTATATATATATATATATATATATATATATATATATATATATATATAATTTCTTTATCTGAAAGAAGGTGTGAATAGTCAAAACTAACGTAATTATCAACATATAGGATTTAAATAAGACTCTTCAAACCTAGTTTACGAATATAAAAATAAACTAGAAACAAAGGAAAAACGCGAACATTAAAAAAAATAATCAAGATGAACGATAAGCTGAATCATAGCAAACAATGAACGGATCTATTCTTAAGATACGCCCATTCAATCTACGCGTTCAGCGATGATAATGCCATGTTTCAAAAAAAAAAATTAGATAACGATTGATTATTGGTATTATTTGGATTCATCAGATTTTATGCTATTTTCACAACCTTTCAGTCGATGTAGCCTCCGACCTTCTTTCGGTCTATCTTACCAAACCCAGAATTCTCTCTGTCGAACTCGGGAATCTGCACGGAATTTTGAACGGAGCCCTTCATATTTAATCCACCGGGAAGATGGTCTCGTTCCGTCAGCAATGATTCGGTAATAACTCCTAGCTGTATTTGGAGGGTCACCCGCATTAATGTTTGTACCTTCAGCTTCCAGGAGTTTGTACCTTACAACTTGATTTACCAAATAATCTCATCCTTGCGGAAAATCTTTGTATGATTTTTTTTTTTTGGGGGGGGGGGTCTTAAACCTATTTTTGTTTGTAGATGTACAATATTACTACTTATCAATATGCATAACTAGTTATTACTGTGATGGGGTGATTCTAATATTTTTACTAGATTCCGATAGAATCACGGATTCCGTACTAAATATCCGATTCCGATACAATTACCGATTCCTATTGTTTTTTTTTAAATGTCCAAAGTTGTTAATCTTTTCAGATTACCGTAAAATACATGTTAAATGTGCATATATTTTCTCAAACATAAAAATCCGCTTGCGGCTTATCTATATATATTTTAGTTTTATCGGTCGTTTAAAATCAACAAATATTTATTGTTTCATTATTACTACCAGCCATGGAAAGTATTGTTTTCAGCAAAATCAAATACAGAAGCTAATTAAAGAAATCGTTTTCGGCATCGTAAAATAGGAACGTTTTGTTCCGATTCCGATACTGGTTTCGATACCGCCAAAAGTCCCAATTTTTTCGAATCCCGATTCCGATTCCGATTAATCGTTCCAACACTAATATATATATATATATATATATATATATATATATATATATATATATATATATATAAGTGAACGTGTCTGTCTGTCTGTCTGTCTGTGTACATTTCCCTACACAATGACTTTGTCAATTTTCAGTCTACAGACTCGAAATTTCATATACAGGGTACTGAGATTTGGGAATATCTTTGTAATCCGTTTTCAGCCAGAAATTTCGCTGTTGAGGGGGTCAAAATTCAACGATTTGACCTTTGAGAATTCTACCAAACTTCTCCGAAAATTTTTGGGTAAAAACAATTGAAATTTTAGATATAAGTTCCTTGGACATGGATCTAACTTGATAACTTGATTTGAGCCCAAAACAATAAATGTTAAGGGGTCATAATAGGGGTCAAAGTGAAAAAAAAAAAAAAAAAATTGACCTCTGCGGTCGCTACCAAATTACTCAGACAATTTCTGGTCTAAACATTTGAAATTTTACATAAAGGGTATTCAGAGATAGGGCAAGCTTTTTAATCAGTTTGGGTCGAAAAATTGAGCTACCAATATATAAATGTATGTATGTATGTTTGCCTGTCTGCCTAAAGCTTTCGACAGAGGCGACGGATTTTCACAAGATCAGTATCGTTTGAAGCTGGACCATTCAGACGAAAAAATACCGAAAAATTGGCTAAAAACATTAATATCTTCACCCTCAACTGGGCACTTTTTTACAAGGAGGGGTCGCTTTTTTCGCCGATATTTTCGAAAGTCATCCCTTCTTTTCGATTGTCTAGCCTTAATTAAAACCTGCGTCACTCCCTGTTTGACGGTGATCGTAACAGCAAAGACGTCACATTTTCCCCCGTTCTTTCCCTCCTTCACGGTACGGGTTCGAGCCTGCCTTCCTACTACCACTTTTTTTTTTTTGCTCAACATGCACCTCCAAACACCCGGGCTGAAATGCTAGTATAAATTCTATATTACATGAACTTAATAGTTACTTCTCGATTTCGGCAAGATACACCTGAGGTAGGTTGGAGGTTACATCGACTAAAACTTTGTGAAAATAACACTCAAGGTGAGAACAGTAATCCAAATAATCCTAATAATACGATAAATATCATATTTCCAACTGAAGCGGTCCCTACAGACCAGCGGACAGAGCTCCTTACAGATGTGCATTGGAATATCTTCAAAAAGATGCGCCCATTCTAATTAGACATGAAAATGATATTTCAAATTGCGTCCAGCAGACAGAGCTTCGTATAGATAGGACTTGGAGCGTGTATATATATACACACACACACACATATATATATATATATATATATATATATATATGTGTGTGTGTGTGTGTGTGTGTGTGTGTGTGTGTGTGTGTGTGTGTGTGTGTGTGTGCGTGTGTGTGTGTATATATATATGTGTGTATGTGTGTGTGTAAACAAACAAAGAATAAACGCTAATATTTAAATTAAAAACATTAAAACAATAACAATAAAGGATGGCCGATGAGTTGAAATATATCAAAAACAAAAACAAAAAAATAAGAAAAGAAAGAAAGCAAAAAAGTCGAGTCCCAACAAACTAATAGTCAGTATTTTTGGAATATGTTGAGTCTCTCAACTCGCAATGTTCGGCCACGTTCAAACATGTCGAATATTCCTGGCAGCCTCGAAAATAACCTAATTTTTCATCTAATTTCATTGTCTAATGTAATATACTTTTTATATTAGCTTTATTTAGATATTCCATCACTATGTTGCAAATCAATTTACAGTAATTCTTTTTTATTATTATTTTTCTTTTCTATTTCTATATTTGTCGTTGTTGGACGACTACCCAACCACCTAGCCACATGCGCAGACTCAGAGATAGAGAAAGCACTAGAGCAGGCGAGGCGGCTGAAGACAAGGGAATGGTATGGGCGGGAAGGTCAGTCGTGTATGCGTAGGTATGACTATATATGTTGATAGTTTATAGCATACTCTAATTCGTGATTGTAGGTTTTCATGAACGCCGGTTTAAGTTACGGCAAGTCAACCTTTTTGTAGTCAAAAAACATTAATTTCTTCACCCTCAACTGGGCACTTTTCTACAGGGAGGGGTCGTTTTTTCGCCGATATTTTCGAAAGTCTAGCAGAAAACACTATCACTAGTTTCCCCCAATCTTTATCTGTGCCTAAACCTAAACGCAGATTCCATGAACAAAGCTTCTTTCTTCGAACTGCACGCCTGTGGAATTATCGTCCGTTTTCCTGCTTTCCAGCTGACTACAATATGGCTGTCTTCAAGTCTAACGTAAACAAGTCTTTGATGAACCGTTGCATATAAGTTAACAAATTTACCGAATTTCCATTACTAACGATTACTATATTGTCCAGTTTCTACTGTACACTCTTTAACCCTTATCCTCGAGTGACCTCTTGGGTGATTTCTATGTAAAAAAAAAAATTTAAAAAAAAGAAAGAAAGAAACCGCGGGAAAATATGCCACAAGGACGGCGGAACGCGAGACGAATGAAAATTTATTGCAACAGAGGCGTGTGCACTTTGGCCTGCAAAAATACTGCTTGCGCAGCCACGTCGGTATTTCCTGGTAAAGGCTCCTCAAGTGATTAACAATAAAATAACACTTTCTAAAAAAAAAAAAGCAGCCATATTTTTGCTTAAACTAAATACTGAACTGATTTATTTATAATTTTCTATGTTTATTGAAAATATCCTAACCATATTTTGCTTATGACAAATTCTATTGTTATTGTATATTTTTTCATGTCAAATATTTATTTTATTATTATTTTCATAACTTGGTTTCTAACATTCTTTCCGTCTAACTATGCAAATAAAATTAGCTAATGTAATTGAGTCTTTTCATTCGTAAGGTCCTGATCGAAAAAAAAAAAAAGCGAAGCCCACTATTAATTTGTTTGTAAACAAGCTGATGGTTCGAGCACTGTGCAACGGGGGGGGGGGGGTGAATTTAATATATATATATATATAGAAATTAATTTCTATGAGAAATATTTACGGCACTGATTCGTAGCCGAATGGTTAGAGCTGCCGACTGTCAATGCGACGGTTGTAGGTTCAATCCACGGCTGGGGAAAGGTGTTTGTCTAGCCGCACTGATGAGTTGTGATACAACGAAACAGTACTGTATGTGGATGACAATATATACATATATATATTATGGCACAATCATGTAAACAAACGTGTTCCTGTTAGATCATCGAAGTTAAGCAACGTCGAGGTTGGTCAGTACAAAAATGAGTGACCATTTTGAAATCCCAGGTTCTTTATGTGGTCTATGCTTATATCGGCATTATTTCCAGTCGTTCTGAACTTCGCCTTGCCACTGAACTCAAGTAGTGCCGATTCAGGAGATATGTGGATAGGAATTATGCAACCCTTAACACACAATCACATGTACACCTACTCTTACAGGGATATCTATTGTCTTTCTGAACGAGGGCCATATATATCTATATCTATAATATAAAGCTGAACGTCTGTGTGTGTGTCTGGTCACGAATAGGCTCCTATATGGTTGACTATTATAGAAAACTGATTGCATATAATGATAGAAGATGTATCGAGACACAGGAATGGGTATATTTGGTCTGGCATAATGATGATTCATTAAAATTGTGTGGTCTGCGTACGCGCCTGGTTCACAAAGTATGGAAATGAAAAAGTAAAAAAAAAACGTTGATAGAAGATGTATCAAGACACAGGAATGGGTATGCTTGATCTGGCAGAACAGTGGTTCATTAAAATTGTGGAGTCTGCGTACGCGCCTGATTCACAAAGTATGGAAATAAAAAATTTAAAAATAAAAAAAGACGTTTACAAGTGTTTTTTTATATAGATGTACATAAGTATGTTTTAACTTAAATAGGGATGGTATAATAAAATGCTGGGGTCTGCGTTCGCGCCTGGCCTCCAAATGGAAATAGGCACAAACTTTAATAAAGACTTTTCATATCTATCTGCGTAAGTATACTTTGATAATTATGTTTCAGTTTGAAGAAATATGGTATAATAAAATTATGGGGTGTTCGTTCGCGCCTGACCTTCATAGAATGGAAATATGTCACAAAGTTTAACAAAGTTTTGTTTAAATTAGATCAACAGAATATTGTGATAAGTGTTTCAATGTTAACAGGTATGGTATAATAAATTATAGGGTTTATCTATTTTATTTTTACTTTCATAATATTTTGCTTTGGTTTTGAAACCCCCAAATTCGAAGCTATCTCTTTACAGCCCTTCCTTTTCATAACCTATCATACTTTCATAAATCAGAGTCTATTTTCGGTAGGCGGTTTTTGAACCCAGTCAACGACGGGTACTTTTGCTAGTATATATATATATATATATATATATATATATATATATATGTATATATATATGTATATGTATACACAAACACACACACACACACACACACATATATATATATATATATATATATATATATATATACGAGTAGGGCTACTTGGCGTTGCCCGGGGCCATAAAGTAAACGAAATAAAGTGTTTATTTTTAAATGGAGCAATCGGATAAATGGCTTCAACGTTTATCATATGTTAAGGGGAACTAATTATGGATCATATTTAACCCCATCCCCCTGCGCTATGCACCTGTGCTCCAAAATTGATAATGATCGGTCTATTAGTTTAGGTGTGAATTTAAATTAAACAAATAAAAAACATTTAATGCTGAAATTTTACCGATACTTTATTTAAGATCGCATTGAATTGTATACGACGGATCGTGCAGAAATAATAACGTTATGATTTGTGTGTGTGTGTGTGTGTGTGTGTGCGCGCGCGCACGCGGATATACGTTACACATGAGGCTACAGTCAGGGATATTTCCTATACTTAAAAAAATAGACTAACGGGTAGCGTTTAAAAAACGTAACACTCCAAAACTGAAAATAGATTTTTTTAAGTAAAAACTAAAAAATGCGTGTACGTTATAGATTACGCAGAGCGTAGGCAACAGTAGGGGATATAAATAAATTTTTAAAAGTAAAAAAATGTTTGTGTGTGAGAGAGAGAGTAAGAGAAAGATATTTATTAGATATACGCGGTTTTTCAAGATCCAAGGTTAAAAAAATCTAGTAAATAAATACAATATTTTAACACTGCCACAATATATATATATATATATATATATATATATATATATATATATATATATATAAAGCTATGAAAATGTAATTATAAGCTACACATAACCTATTGCGCCCCATTTTTGTACGAAATCGTCAGGTTAATATACACAGAATTCATTTTACCTGCTGTTTTTATGTACCCATGTTTAGTTTAGTTTAGTTTGCTAATTAATAAAATTTATTTATATTCCCGACTGCAGATTGAAGTTTTCAACGGCCAATCGTTGGGCTTTATTCAGGCAAAAGTTTGGCAGACATCTACTCCCTATTCTATTGTTCTGTTTTGTATAGGGTGGCAAAATGAAATGGCATTCAAAGCTAAAACAAAAACAAAAAAATAACACGTTCTGATCTGACACCCACGAAAACAGTACCAATTCACGTGCTAATTTGAGGCGCAAAGTCACAAATATCTTTAGGCTTGGGAGTAATTTAGATGATGTAGAATATTTTCTTCTAGTAAACTCCATGGATGTCCTAGCATTAAGTGAAGCTATTCTATACTCGTCAATTTTTTGAACATGAATGTATAATCCCTCTCTTCTATAATGACTCAGAAAAGCCTTCTACTCTCATAGTTTCTGGTCTAGACTTTGAAATTCCGTTCTTGTTTTTAACTTCATTGGGACGCTAAACTTTGGAATCCCCCCCACAAACACACACGTTTTTCTGCATCCTGCAGAAGTTGAAATGTATTGTGAACAGACATTTTTCTGCTAAACTCCCCATCGTCTCTTGTTTGGTATGATCCCAAATAATAGCCCTTTACGTCCAGATAACAATATTGCTATTTCTGGCAAAAAGGGAGTTCATACTCCTATCTAACCGTACAAATAGCAAAATCCCACCCACTCACTGTTGAGGTCCTGAGACTTCTACTCTAATAGTTTCTTCTCTAGGACTACTAAACCTTGAAATTCCCTCCCTGTTTCCTGTTTCCCTGACTATACTGCTAAGCGGAAGTTTAAATGTAATGTGAACAAACATGTCGTTACTCAAATTACCACATTCCCTGTTAGACATGATCCATAGTGGTCCCTTATGTAAAGGTAATGTTTGGGGTAAAAAAAAAGGTAAAAAATATGCGAATTAATAATGTCTATTAGAGATTATGTCCGTCCGTCTATCATAATAACATTTGAAATAATATTTTCAACCCTAAATGGACGTAACAAGGAAGTGTCCCTCAGTTGTTTCTATCTGCTTGCGTCGAAACGACTGGATTTTGCCATAATTTATTATTAGCAAGGAATATTTATCTCACAGACAATTCTCTAAACGAAACATAAACGGTTGGTTAAGCTCCAAGGAACTTTTCTTAGAATTCGGAACGGGATTATTTATCGATACATAGTGAAGTGAATTACAGATATGGATCAAAAGTATGGATCCTGACTAAGGATGTACAGTGGAAATTGGGGTGGGCAGCTGGTGTGGATCGAATGTAATGTAAGTCTAAGAGAGATGGGGGGGGCAGGATTATCGTCAGGGAAAAGTAGATCGTCAAACAAACTTAGTAATTCATTCTCGAATCACGCACATACACGCGCGTGCGCGCGCACAAACGCGCGCGCGCGTGCGTGCGTGTGTGTGTGTGTGTGTGTGTGTGTGTGTGTGTGTGTGTGTGTGGTTGTTATCGTCACAACGTTTCGGCCATAGTGACATATGGCCGAGTGGTCCTAGACGTTGTATCAAAGTTTACAGTTACCCAAAGGTGCTGAGTTCAATCCTGAACGAAGGCAGTAAAAAGTAACATTCAAAACAGAGAATCAGCAACTAATAATAATAAAGGTTGGGTTCGAGACTCCTAACAAACGGTTCCCCAGTTCGATACAAAACACCTGATGAAGGCCGGAGGGCAAAACGGCCGAAACGTTGTGACGATAACAATCAAGATGAGGAAGTCAGTCCGACAATCTCAATCAATGAAAACACCTCATCTCAAAGATACAGACAATTACTATTCCATAGAAACTATAGCATAATAAATTTGCTGATTGGGAAGTAGGTGATAAAAAAAATGACTTATTACAGGCGACACAACTTCATCCCCTGAACAATGATAAACTACTCCCTAACAAATACTGACAAATATTCTGTCTTAATCTTCGCTTGGGTTGATTACGAATGAGAATTCACACTGAGCAAAATAATAAGTAAACCTTAGGCATAAGCTATGAAACCAAAGCTGAAATGAGAGAGGCAAAATTAACTACAATGTAAAAGTCTTCACTCCACTGATTGCATACAACATATGTACAATATTATTGTCTGAAGTACAGCTTAAAACTAAAAGCAGTGTGAAGTATTTTTGCATTAACAACCAATTGTTGATTAATAAGTAGTGTTTGAATATATGGTTAAGTGTTAGTTTTACTTAGGCACCGCCAAAACTGGGGGGGGGGGGCAGGTAAGTACTTTTTGACGGGCCGTCTTTTTAAAAATCTACTAAAAATTAGGTAATTATCCGATCAATACGAAATTTTCAGCGATTATTAAGAGAAGAATGAACTTTATAACTGTACTTATTTTTCATAAACGATATATATATATATATATATATATATATTTGCTTATAAACCCCCCCTTGTTTTGAGGGGGTACAAATATGCTTAAAATAATCATCTGAAACTGAACACAACATGTTATGTGGTTGTACGGGACAGAATTATAGATTAAAAAAAATTGTTTGCATACCTTATTTTGACGTCTGAATATCAGAACTTCGATTGTGTTTAATTATCCCGCTTTTGAGTTTTGAAGTGTGAAATTCGGTGAATAATTAATTTAAGTTAAGCAAAACAAAAAAATTTTTTTTAATATTTATACGAAAAAAGCCATTTTAAAATCTTTGATAAATAAATTAACAATTTTTTTTAGCGAGTCGAATAATGCATGACCATTATTAAACAGGACATGCTTTGAAGAATCGATACAAAAAAATCGATAAATATTCTGCCCTTTGTGTTAAAAATATCATTATTTTTTCGATCAAGTTTGGAAACGTTCGCCGCCTTTCGACTACGGTTGACCAAACGCGCTGAAATAATTTTTTTTATTCTGCTTTAAATTGCCCCCCCCCATTTTGGGGAGCCTGGCCACCACATACATATGTTACATGATAAGGGCTGTCCCCTGTTCATGTAAGTATAAAAATAGAGAGATTAGTTAAAATGAAAATAAGAGAAAGCAGAAATCGGACCCTGGACATAAGTTTTAAAGAACAATAGGTTTAAATAGAATGTCCAGTAAATTGTTAATTCGGATGAAATAAATAATAAATAAACTATTCAATTGTTAAAAGAATGTGGATAATAAAATATGGGTTAAATAAATTAGATATGTAGGTTGAATTCCTTTGTGGAAACAACACAAGAAAAAATAGGTTATTGGGAAATCAATGTCGGAAACGTGCAAAGTCGCGCATGTTGAAACACGTGAATTTTGCTCACGTGGCCGGGATGCATGGATTTCTCAATATAGGAAGTGAGAGTTAGTTGGGGGGGCAGTCAGGGAGAAACTCAGAGAGAGTCTGGAGTTTGTAATTCGAACGTCGGTAGTGAAGAAATAAATTCATCATGTGTTTTGTGATAAAGCTCATCTTTGTGTTTGTGATTTCTACAAAAAGGTAAATTGTATTGTTATTATATGTTTGTGTTATAAAATGTCATTACATACACGTCTCGACATCTCATATCCACAATGTGAATCTACATCATATCTACACTAAGACTGTCTGAACACTATCTCATCATTCTAAGAGCTTTCTTCATATCTACACGTCTAAGTAATGAACATTTAAAATATAGGAATAGTTATAAACGAACAATCTCTCTTACAACAACATCTCTCTCTCTAAGATACAACATCATATGTAATAAGACAAGAACTCTCACTAAGACTCATATCTTTACTAATAAGAACTCACGTAACATACGCACACAAGTGGTATCGTCTAATACTAATAATAATAACTATATAACAAAACTCCCAATTTGGTGCCGTAAATGACCAGACCACCCAGCAAGGGTGGGTTTAAAGAAAAAAAAAACGAACCTGGGGTCGATACCACGAAAAAATTTTTTTAAAAAACAACGTTTTAAAAGGGTCCAACATAATTTAAAAAAATAAATTAAATAAATAATACCACGGAAAAAGAAAAAAAATAACACGATCACAGAAATGCGAAGAAAAAAGAACAAAAAAAATTGAACACACACGCACACAGAGAACAAATGATACAAGAAATATTAAAAAGAAAAAGAAGAAAAGGCCGATATGCCGTAAAAGAAATTCGTAGTAATGGAAAAAATAGTAAATAAGTCACCATGCGTGATTCATTGATAAATGAATTGGTCTGTTAAAAAAACACACACACACACATACACGCAAATGCAGAGATTGTGTCACCCATTATTGTTTTGAAATTTGTAGAAGTGTCATTAGAAAATGTGTGTCAATATGAAATCGTTTGGACAAATTGTTGAATTTAATCTGTCAATCAAAACAGGAATTTTTCAAAGGTCGCATGTACTCTCTGAAACAGCGTGTAAATTATTTGGAAATGCATTTTGTGTTCATAGTTGAACTTTTCGGCTTTTGTGTGTTTCATTTGAATTTTTTTTTTTTTTAAAAAAAGAAAAAAAAAGAAAAAGGGACAATTATTTTGGACAGACTGTTGAATAGTTGTTTGTTACAGATGATTTTTTTTTTGTTAGGGTATTTTTTTTTGAAAATGTTTTTATGATGTTGAACACATATTGTAAATTGTCTTATGTATGTAATGTTATTCATTTTCACAGCAAGAATTCAAAGTCAGCAGTAAATATAAATTAGGTTAAAATGATCTAGTAGAAAATAAGTTAAGACGTATGGTTGGCTTACAGATTCAGTTAGAATTTTAGAAGGGGGACAAGAATTAAAATTACGTAAACGGGTATTTGGAGAGTTTTTAGATGTGATAAGCCGTAAGAAAGATGTTTTGTTTTAGCATTTGGTTTTGTTGGGGTTTTTTTTGAGATCCTAAAAAATTTTTCTCCAAGAAAAGTGACTTAGTAGGGATTGATAAGCACAAGAAGTGCCCCTATGCGAAAAATTTGGGAACCTGGTTGATTAAGTGCTTAAAATAAGCTGGTTGCACGTACCGACTCCAAGCAAGTAGTAAGTCTTGGCTTAATTAATAAACAAGCGTTGGAAAGAATACGAAAATTCTTAAGGGGGCCAGTAAACCGAGGATAGGTAGTCCCGAGGCAATCACATATAGCGTAATGAAGTAAGAGACAAGCAAAAATATGCCGTAGATTACGTAAGAAAGATATAACCTTGTATTTTTTTTAGAGATGCATGAATGTGGGATATATCTGCTGGATCTTAGAAGCTGGTGAGAGAAAAGAAAAATCACAAAAAAAAATCGGGCTATTAGATAGTATTTAGAGCACTATTAAGGTGTTGGGCGCGAAAGGTGTTAGTTAGTTAGGGATGATATTTCTAAATCCTCGTCGAAGTTTCAAGAATCCAAGCAAGGAAATCCGAGTGAATCCGTATGAGAGAAAAAAAAGGTATATCTTAAACTTCTGAAGCCAACCACAAAGATTTAAGTATATGAGCTTTGGTATGTCCCGTATGAGATAGTTATAGAATAAAAAACAAAGACATACTTGATAAGACTAACCATGCGGAAAGAGAGATCAGAACACTTTTGAGACGAAGGAAGTCGTCCATTTCGAGAAAGTCTGCGGCATATGGGTATCTGGAAAATAGCTGATGTGAATCATAGGTAAATACCCTACACCCAAAAAGTAAATGCCACAAAGATCAGAAAGGTTCTGATCTTATAAAAAAATAAATAATTGTGAAGTCTCAGTTTCGGAGTAGTATGGAGGCGGTGATTGAGGCTGAAGACGGCTACATTGAATAGATGTCAGCTCTACTACATAGGCAAGTTACCTGAATGATCTTTTCCATAAAAGTTTTAAAATAAAGCTGTAGTGTTGTTCTCTTCATGGAGACAGTTTTATCGTTCTATCTTGTACATATATATATATATATATATATATATATATATATATATATATATAAACACACGGGCACACACACACACACACACACACACACACATACACACACCCTACCCCACCCTAAAGGAAAAGAAAAACACATTAGCAGAAAGAGATAGCGACTGACTACAGCGAGGTCAAAATCTCCCTGGACAAACCAAATAAAAAAGCAATAAAAATTCAGCATACCAATGTATAATAAACACTTACAAGCCTCCACCCCTTGGAAAAACTTCAAACTAACTACTAAAATCGCCATTTTTACACATTTGAAAATAATTTCTGACGAGGACGCATCAGACCGTCTGAAACGTATGTAAACGATTTTAATGACTTAAAAACATTATTACAATGATCCAAACATAATTCTCAATGAAAAACCAAGACACGGAATAATAAAATAATGTTAAAAAAATACACATTGTTGGTGACTACTCCCTTATTTAAATATACATCTTTCTTTCGTTGGAATTTATTAACCCATTTTATATATATATATATATATATATATATATATATATATATATATATATATATATATATATATATATATATGGGGGTAGGACCTCGGTATACGGCATTAAATATTAGTAACAAAATACAGTACAAAATACAGTACATTATATAATACACAGGTATATTATAAAATAACATTATAAACAACATCGTAAGGCGGGGACAATGCCGTAACCAGGGGCCGGAAAAAACATCGTATTCCACATCGTAATCTGAAAAAAAAAAACGTTATATTGGGCCACCGTGTCTTGGGGTTTCTCTCTCTGTCTCTCTCTCTCTCTCTCTCTCTCTATATATATATATATATATATATATATATATATATATATATATATATATGTGTGTGTGTGTGTGTGTGTGTGTGTGTGTGTGTGTGTGTGTGTGTGTGTGTGTGTGTGTGAAATTTATTTATACAAACATTGATGGCTACATATGTGCATACATGTTTCTGTAATCACCCGCGTTGGGGGATTACAGAAACATGTATGCACATATGTAGCCATCAATGTTTGTATAAATAAATTTAATATACCTGCTCTGTTTACTCATTGAGCTCTCTTTGGTAGACACATGTTGTTTCATTGGATGTACTTCTAGGAAACTAAACTCTACTGCCATAATATATATATATATATATATATATATAACAAACGTTTATATATATATATATATAAATATTTGTTATTATTATTATTATTATTATTATTATTATTATTATTATTGTTGTTGTTGTTGTTGTTATATTCCAGTTTAAGAATATTCAAAGATAAAAACCTTTGAATTTAACGAGGTGTTCAATAATAAATAAAACTAGATATACCTTTTTTATTTATGTTTGCATAAACATCTCAATATCGCTATACGATTATGAAAAGTAAAGTTTCAGTAAATTAGTTATGAATAACTAAAAACTACCTCATGCGATGCTGCTTTTAAGAAAGTCCAATCCTCAATTAAATGGCGGAAACCCGAATATCACAAAAACTGAACAAAAATCACGTGGTCTCATGATAATGGAAGCACAAACATAAAAAAAATATAGTACATGCAATATAACTATATGAAAATAAAAAAAATATAATAAACATATATATATATATATATATGATTGCAACGTCTTGTCAGACGAGTGCCACTCCCTCAGACACTTAATGTCTATGAGCCAAAAATTGACTTTTTTTTCTTTTTTTTTAGTCTTACTGGTAAATTCACGCGCTCAAGTTGGCATGATACTGAAGACGGTCATTGACATCAATTATTACATACTTCCAGCGTTTCAAGCCTCCACGCGTCACAACTTTTCCATCGCCACAGGACCATTTTTATATCCAAACATTTAAAATCCATGAGCCCAAATGCCTGAGGGAGTATCTATACAAAGATGATGATACAGAGTCTTAGCTTTGTACGACAGCTAAGTCTCTGTCTCCGTTCAAAATGATCCAGCAACAAGCAAGAGCAAGATAGTCAGCAACAAGTTAAACTGTAGACCAGCTTAATGCGGGTACTGGTCTCCCGCTTTATGGTTTTTTAAATCAGTGATTTGCTTCTCCTAGAAAGGTTGCCTTTACCACGGCTTACCGGAGCCCTCTCCACCCCAATATGCACACATACATACACACAAATATACACGGTGCTAGTTGGCCGTTGACACCGAAAATGGGTTCATTCGCCCTTTGAAAGGTCTTGTTTTTAATCCTTCAGGAAGACTAGCCACCCTCCTCACCAAACAAGTCTGGTGGGGGAACCAGTTTAGTCGCCGGTGACCCGACCATGAGGCAGGTAGTACTGGGTTACATACATACATACATACATACATACATACATACATACATACATACATACATAAAGATATGAAAATAAAAACAAAAATATAAAAGGACGAGAGACAAAAACAATGAAGACAAACTAAAATAATTCAAAAGATAAACAAACAGATAACAGAGATAATTACGGAAATAACTCCCTTTAATTACTCCCTGAATTATAATGTATATGATAAAAAAAAAATATTTATTTTTAATTTTACTACTGAGAATTTTTGCATTTCATAAACTTACCTTGATTATTATCCATACTGCTTAATATATATATATATATATATATATATATATATATATATATATATATATATATATATATATATATGATGATGAAAATAATGGAAATAGTATTCCGACAAAATAGAGAAATAAAAATAAAAGGGAACAAACCGTGTTATGTGTTCATCAACGTTTCGTCTTATTTCGTCTGGAAGTCTCGAAATAAAGACGAAACGTTGATGAACACATAACTTGGTTTGTTCCTTTTTTATTTCTCTCTCTCTCTCTCTCTCTCTCTCTCTCTCTCTCTCTCTCTCTCTCTCTCTCTACATATATATATAGTACACATACACACATATATATATAGTAAGTTATAAAATGTATATGGCAATTAAGCTACAAAAAATTCCCCGATCCATTCTCGTGAGAATTCGTCGGGCTTATATATATATATATATATATATATATAGCAAAACAAAAATCTTGCTTTAAGTTTTTATACATCTCGTCTTTGTATATCCCCTAGTCAATTTAACTACTTTATTGGTTGTTCTGAATATTTCAATTTTTTTTTTTTTTTTTACCTTTTAATAAGTTATTATATCATATTTTTATTTTTTTTATTTTATTATTGATTTTTTATTACTTTATGGTTTCTTATATTTTGTTTAGTTAACATCTATTGTTTTTTTGATATCATACCATTATATTGTTAATAACTTTTATATTTTTTTAAGTTTTATTTCTTATATATATATATATAACTTTTTTTTAAAATATCATTGCAATGTCAAAAACAGTCACGAATCTAATAAACCCCGCACCATCAACCAACCTCCAACTCCTGTCCCATCGCTAGAATATTGCATCCCTGTGCTTCTCTCTCTTGCTCTCTCTCTCTCTCTATCCCTTATACATATATATATATATATATATATATATATATATATATATATAGTCTTTGAAGTTTTTAACATTTGAAACTACACAAAAAATTACTTTTTATCATTCGTTAAAAAAAATAAAAAAAAACACTTAGTCAGTAAGTCATTTAATCACCTGCAATCACTGCATCAACTCTCTCGAATTTACTATAATACCAATTTTTTTTTTTTTTTTTTTTTCAAGGGATCATCAGTTGTTTACCATGAAACACTGTTTCGGGGATATATATATATATATATATATATATATATATATATATATATATATATATAGGCAAAAAGAAAGTCTGCACTCGTAATTTTTTTTCAAAAACTGCAAATTTAAGTTAAAGTAAATGTAACTGTTTAAACACGCTATACCTCATTTGATTGGTCTTTCATTCTTCTAAAATTTTACCTGTTCATATTTGACTTTTAATTGAAATGTTCTATTCTTCACGTCAATTTAAAAAAATAACTTCAAATTGAGGAGGCAGAAAGAAAGTTCGCACAATGGAAAATTGTTTTTTAAATGTAACTTTAGGACATTAATGCAACACAAATACAACAAGAACACAATAAACTAGTTAATATTTAGTAGCATAGCCTTCTGCAATTTGACAGCTTGCAATCTTTTGGGAATTCCTTGAATTAGACTGCAGCAATACTCCGGGAGAAAGGATATCCCACTTTCCTTTAATTTTTGTCCAAAGTTCATCCAAATTTGAAATTTTATCATTGCGTAGCTGTTGCTTGATGTAATGCCATACGTTTTTGATAGGACTGAGGTCTGTAGATTGTGCAGGCCAATCCAAACACGGAATATCATGCTCTTCCAGGAACCTCTTGACATTGCCAGCTGTGTAAATGGGAGCATTATCCGACATGAAGATGGGATTATCATCCAAATTCCGACCAAAACAGGGTAGAAAATGCTCAGTCAACATATTAATGTACTGAGTCGAATTAATTCGACCTTGCAAGCAAACTATAGACCCTGGACCATTGGTACTAATAATGCCCCACACCAAAACTAAACCTCCACCATCTTGAAGCGTTGAAACTGAGCACCTAGGATTAAATTATTCGTCTTCCCTCCGACGGACGTACTGCCTACCATCACTGCCTAGTCTATTGAACTTACTTTCATCGCTAAAAGGCATTTGTGACCAATATGAAGCGCCATGATCTTCATTGCATCTGACGAAGTTTAGACGGCGCTTTTTGTTCTTTACAGAAATCATTGGCTTGCGTCTTGCAACATATACTCGCAAATTAAATTCCTTTAATCTGTTCTTGACAATAGAAAGAGAGCACTTTTTAACAAGATTGCACTGTTGTTGGATTTGGGGAAACGTTTCAAATCTCTTTCTGATGCTGTGGATCTCGATAGTATTGTCTTCCCTGTTAGAAGTAACTCTAGTACGACCAAATTTAGGGGCATCACGAACACTGCCGGTGTTTTGGTGTTTTTGCACAGTCTTTCGTACAGTTTTCTCATCACATTTCAATCTGCGGCTAATTTCTCGATTGGATAAACGAGAAAGGTCGAGATTAATGAGCTTCTGACGGTCACTAAGAGAAGGTCGTTGCATATGAACTAAATGTTACGTTGTATAACCTGAAACAACAACAATTACGATTAGAGATGCTTCGTTGCCTGTTGGTGGATATTTTAAACTGATTTAGGGGCGATAATTTAAGCTGGTTTTAAACGAATTTGTTGCTGCGAGCTTTCTTTTTGCCGATTCAATTTGAAGTTATTTTTTTAAATGTACGTGAACACTAGAATATTTCAATTAAAAGTCAAATATGAACAGGTAAAATTATAGAGGAATAAAAGGTGAATCAAATGAGGTATGGGTTGTTTAAACAGTTACATTAAATTTAGCTTAAATTTGCAGTTTTTGAAAAAATTACAAGTGACTATCTTTTTGCCGCCTGTATATATATATATATAAAATATAAAATATATTTTTGTCATCGACATACAGACCTGTTTCGTTGTTTCACAACTCATCAGTGCCGCTAGACTAACACCTCTCCCAAGCCGAGGATCGAACCTAGAACCGTCGTGATGACAGTCGGCAGTCCTACCCCCTGACTACGGAATCGGTGGCCGAAATTAAACTTTCCGAATGTCTATTTAAATAAACATCCGTCCGCCACTCGTTGAGGGCTCAAACGTTTGTTTGTAAACAAACCGCGAGCTTCGCATTATTTCAGCTAAATTAAGTAGCGAGTAAGATAATTTACGAGAGTGCTCTACCGAAGAGGGGAGCTTTATAAAATATATTTTAGTCCACGACATACAGACCTGTTTCGTTGTTTCACAACTCATCAGTGCCGCTAGACTAACACCTCTCCCAAGCCGAGGATCGAACCTAGAACCGTCGTGATGACAGTCGGCAGTCCTACCCCCTGACTACGGAATCGGTGGCCGAAATTAAACTTTCCGAATGTCTATTTAAATAAACATCCATCCGCCACTCGTAGAGGGCTCAAACGTTTGTTTGTAAACAAACCGCGAGCTTCGCATTATTTCAGCTAAATTAAGTAGCGAGTAAGATAATTTACGAGAGTGCTCTACCGAAGAGGGGAGCTTTATAAAATATATATATATATATATATATATATATATATATATATATATATATATATATATATATATATATATATATATATAAAGCTGAATGTGTGTGTGTGTTTGGTCAGGAATAGGCTCCTATATGGTTGACTATTTTAAAAAACTAATTACATATAATGATAGAAGATGTTTCGAAACACAGGAATGGGTATGTTTGATCTGGCAGAACAGTGGTTCATTAAAATTGTGAGGTCTGCGTTCGCGCCTGATCCACAAAGTAATGAAATAAAAAATTACAAAATTAAAAAAAAACGTTTACAAGTATTTTTGATATAGATGTACATAATAATACTTTAATAAGTATGTTTTAACTTAAATAAGAATGGTATAATAAAATTGTGGGGTCATCGTTCGCGCCTGGCCTCCATAGAATGGAAATATGCACAAACTTTAATAAAGACTTTTCATATCTATCTGCGTAAGTATACTTTGATAATTATGTTTCAGTTTGAAGAAATATGATATGATAAAATTATGGGGTGTTCGTTCGCACCTGACCTCCATAGAATGGAAATATGTCACAAAGTTTAACAAGGTTTTTTAATATAGATCCACAGAATATTGTGATAAGTGTTTCACTGTGAACAGGTATGGTATAATAAATTATAGGGTTTATCTATTTTATTTTTACTTTCATCATATTTTGCTTTGGTTTTGTATACCCCCAAATTCAACCCAAATTTATAACCCTTCCTTTTCATAACCAATCATACTTTCATAAACAAGAGTCCATTTTCTGTAGGCTGTTTTTCAACCCAGTCAACGACGGGTACTTTTGCTAGTATATATATATATATATATATATATATATATATATATATATATATATATATATATATATATATATATAATATATATATATATATAATTATTTACTATAATAATTATTACATATCTACAGACACTAGAGCTAATTATAAGAGCTAAACTGACCGACTTAATACAACTGAAAGTGCTCAACGATAAGAAACGAGTTTCTTAAAGGGGTTGACATAATTGTTTACTATAATAATTATTAAATACCTACGGACACTAGTGTTTCATCCTTTCGGGAATCTTCAGTGCAGGGTGACACGATTAACACCAGTCGATAGATTCGAATCCGGCGACAGAAGATATCTCTTGCTTCATTAGTAAAGACGGTATTCATTCGGCTACCGTTGACCGCGTAAAATAACGTTGAAATTTAAGCATTTTATCAAAAATATTTTTAAAATATATATATATATATATATATATATATATATATATATATATATATATATATATATATAATACTTCCAATACTTTTTTGACATAATGGAATGTATCATTATGAACACTTGTGCCCCCTCGATGTACCAGACTAACATAGTAAAATCCCACCCCTTCACAATTGATGCTGTCGGATACCGAAAAGTCTTGTATACTAAATAGTTCTTAACTTAGGCTGCAAGACTTTGGAATTCCTTTCTTGTTTCATGCTTCTTCTATTTGCTAATATTCAGAAGTTTAAATATAATGCGAACAAACGTCTTGCTGCTCAACTCCCTGTAGTCATAGTGTCCTGTACACATGATTCTAATAGTAACCCCTTACGTTGGCTTGGGAGGAAGCTGTTTAGTTCTTTCCCGCTGCAATAACTTAGACACCAGGGTCGGAAAATGGGATTGAGAAGTCAGCGCCCCTGAGAGAGGAGGGGCACTCTGACCTGCAAAAAGTGCCTGGGCAGCACTGTCGGCATTCCCCGGAAAGAGTGCCTCGTGCGATTAGCAATAAACTAACCCCTTCTCAAAGAGAGAAGGCAAAACCTGGGAGAGTGGACGTCCTAGAACTGCACAGATCTAAACTCCCAGCGCAAAATCAACAGAGGTGGAACCATTATAGGAATGGTCTTATCCAGGGTTTCTCAAATTCCGGGACATTATGGAGCTCCTAATATTTATAGAGCCCGTAATAATTTCTAAAATAAATATGAAAAACACGAAAAATGCCGACATAAAAAAATATCTTTGGAAGGCAAGTCAAGAGTAACTGGCTTACTAAGAAAAAAAACATAAGTCAAGTTCATAATTTTCAATATAAAGG
Source organism: Euprymna scolopes (assembly GCF_053919585.1). Lineage (NCBI taxonomy): Eukaryota > Metazoa > Mollusca > Cephalopoda > Sepiida > Sepiolidae > Euprymna > Euprymna scolopes. The sequence continues at coordinate 28,124,083 of NC_136496.1, read as the reverse complement.
ACAGAGTTATGAACTTGAGTCCACATTCTTCCTTAACTAGCCTCTTTCTCTAATATTTTATAAAGATGGTGACGTTATTTTTTAGGCTGATTTTTTTTTATCCCCGCGTTTCATGTATACGATGAAATTTACTAAAACGCGATTTAAATTTTTTTAAAAATGTATCGCATTAATGTTAAAACCATGTCCAAATCTATTATTTAAGTCAGGGTTTCCTAAACTTTAGGACACCATGGAGCCCCTGAGCAGGGTAAAAAAAATTCACGGAGAACCCCAGCATAATAATTTCTAAAATAAATATGAAAAACATTAATGTCAAATTTTAACTTATTCATTAGTTGTTCGAGATATTTACTATATTTTCAAGTTTACAACCATTTTTGGTTTTTGATTTATCAAAATTTATTGCATCTTTGTTAGTTTATTTTTTATTTTATTTTTCATGAACCATCCCGAAACTCTTTGGTTGGTTGTTTTTGTTTTACGGCATATCAACCCTTTTCAGGTTATTTAATGCCGAATCCAAATATTTTGAAAAGAAAATTTTTTTAATAGAGTATATTTGTTGTTGTCAAGTCGGTTTCTATTTAACCCATAGTTGGGATCCTAACAAGTACTACCAGTCCGGGTCAGAGTGGACCTGGGAACAATGGCAATTAAAGGGTGGTTCCATACTCCCCAAAGCCTGCAAGCTGGGGCCTCACCACTGGATATAGTTTAAGGTCATATCCAGGACTCCGAAACTCTTTACACCTGCAGGCAGTTCACATCTCTTTCCAGTAAAAAAAAAAAATTAATTAAATGTCTGCAACCATTTCATTTTTCCATATAAAGTATTTGATCCTCTTTTAAGAAAGAGCTTTCGGCGCCCCTCAGCCTCACTCATGAAGCCCCAGAGCTCCGTGGAGCCCACTCTGGCGGACCCTGGTCTAATCTCTGTTTATTTTGAGTGCCCAGGATACAAATCCCTGAAAATAAAAATGCCGTATCAGCGGGAAGAAGAGAAAGGGTAGGATGCTTACGGGCAACAAACAAGGCAAGACATACAATCTCAGATCTCCTCGACAAATTATTAAACTTATCGATTATTTGCTTCGATATGTCTTTCATGTTGTTTTGGAGGCCGACATTAGAAGTTTCTATTCGTATCACTGTCGCTAAGAATCTGGTCTTTATTCTTTTAGATGTATGCGTGCGCGTGATTTGTTTTGTTTTTCTTATTGTTTTTGAAGAAATGTTTTATGTTTATTTTTACTTTTTTGTTTTCATGTTTATTTGTTGTTTGTTTTTATTTTTGTATTTTTTTTCCAATCTTCTTTTCATTCATTTCCTTTCGAAGACAAAATGGACGTCGTATCAAATTTGCGTGTCTAAATTCGACTGTCTGCCGCTTGCAATGTTTGAATTCGATTTATAATTAAATAAAGATAGATAAAAAAATATATATTTAGATGTTTGTTTCTTAATTCGATTTCATTTTATTTATATATTTAATTATTTATTGGATTTCTATAATTTTTTTTTCGGAAATATTTTCTTTATTATTTTTAGTTCATATCAGATCGATAAATTTGAAAACCTATCATTAATAATTTTATTTATCATTTTGTTTTATATATGTATATATATATATATATATATATATATATATATATATATATATATATATATATATATATATATATATATATATATACCGTGATTATTTGTTATTATTTTTTTTGTTTTGTTTTGAACTGGAGAAC
>NC_136496.1:28104838-28119838 GCF_053919585.1 Euprymna scolopes | reverse complement strand
GGTAAAGTGCTGATAAGTTATTGTAGACATTTCGTTCGATTGTTAATGACAGACCAATATTTTTTTATGGAGAATTAAGTCATTTAATCGCGAATACAGTCTGAAAAGTTTCTCTTCGACTGTGTTTTATGGAGCGAATGTGAGTTGCGTCCGTGTACCATAGTGCCGATGCTAAAAAAGAGGAAGAGAAACGAAAGAAACGGAAGTGGGGAGCTAGGGAGGTAAAAAGTCAAAAGGAAATGGACTAGATGTCATGTCACTATGTCCAATACCAGATTGACATTGCTATTTTGTGTGCTACACTCACGTGGCTTATTTTGTGTCCATGTGTTTGTACTACAAGCGAAACACTGTTATTGTGGCTGTAATAGTTCTCTATAATACTCCCCCCCCAGATAACCGGCGGCTACGGATAAAAGTAAATTAAATTAGCATGCAGATTTAGATGTGGTGTAGCATGTATACACGCAAAAAGTTTTAAGACGTATCAAACTCTGCGTACTCGCGTGGAAATATTACATGTCGGCTACTGCATGTCGCGCAAGTAGTGAGTTGAAGAGAAGAAACAGGAAGTTGGAGGTCCGGATCATTACGGGATGTGCGAGAAAAGCGTGTGATGATGGAATCTGGATCAGGCGTGACGAATGTATCTGGTTTGGATGCAAAATGTGTTCAGAGTCAGAAAAATTCCCTGCAAGAAATGCGAAATCGTATGAGCTTTCTAAGAAGGCTGGTTTGATGTGTTCTATCGCGATTAAGTCATGTTTGCCATTGCAGTCAATGACAAAATATTTGTCAGAACATTCCAATACTAGATACGGTCCATCGTAGAGCAGCTATAATGGTCTACGTATCGAGTCGATATGGTCGAAAACGTACTTACATGAATGAAGATCAGGTGGATAGTACAGTTTATGTACATCACACAAAACATTGCGAGCTTCATATGGTCTGCATAACCAGAGGTGGTTGCGGGTACGGATCTATCGGCTGTGAAAAATTAACCAGGATGGTGAATGGTGGTTCCAAAAACCATCTCTGCTGGTGTAGCGTTCAGATCTTCTTTAATAATGGACCGAAGTCCTAGAAGAACGAGCGGTAAATGTTCGTCTCAGCAATACAGTTTAGGCTGAGCAACTAGGGAAGCTTTGAGTCGACGATGAAAGCGTTCTACCATTCCGTTACCAGGTGGTTGTTGCAATGTGAGAAATTCCAAAGTATTGGCAAAGGTCTCGGAATGTGTGTGACGTAAACTGGGAACCTCTGTTAATGGTAACAGTGGTAACACCAAAGTTAGAGATCCAGTTATCTATGAATGAACGGGCTACAGCTTTTGTGGAAATGTTGTGCAAGGAGATTGTTGCTGGCCATCATTGTGAGGATGTAGCAATGACCAGTGGAAGGTGGCAGGAGGCTACCGATGTCCATGTGAATATGTGAAAAACGGGCGTCAGATACAGGGAAGTTGCCTGGGATGGATTTAGTATTCCAATGTACTTTCGTAGTTTGACAGGACATACAGAATGAGTCACGGGAAAACGGATGTTTTAAGAACGCTCCTTGAGTAAGTAAGAGTTTTTTTTTTCCCCTTTGACCTACCCTGTACATTTCTGACTTTATTGGCGTCTGTCGACGTTCATATGAGGCAAAATAAATAAATAAATAAATAAAATGAAACGAGCTGTGATCAGCTTGCTAGGTTGTGTGTTAAATCATGGAAGTGACGAAAAATTTACTTCCAGCAAAAAGGAGACAAGTATAGTCTTGGGCGTGCAGCAGATGTACTGCATCAGATTAGCTTGTCCGAAAATTGGATCGGAGTCTTTTTCAGCGAATTAGTTAAAGTCAACATAAATTCTGTCAAAGACGTATCTCGATCTTATGTAATGTAATGCAAGTCTAAAGGTTTCTCAAGACTGTTGGAAATGGCCTAAATGTCATGTCACTATGTCAGATACCAGATTGACATTGTTTTTTGTGTGTTACACTCACGTGGCTTATTTTGTGTATTTGTGTTCGCCCTACAGGTGAAACATTGTTATCGCAAATGTAATAGATCACTATATATATATATATATATATATATATATATATATATATATATATATATATAGTATTGAGATTAAGGGGTATATGTAGTATGGTTAAATAGGGGCATATTGTTGCTGCGTGGTAATTTATTTTAACGGTTTGTGGGATGTCTATTTTCTATGGAGTGGGTAATTTTGATTAATTTTGATTAGTGCCATCTAAACGGTAAATGGTGGCTATAAAATCGCTTATAATTTAAGGGGGTTATGCAAGGTTGTAAAACTGAAAGGTAATATGCGGCAATATATTTATAAGTTTCTACTGTTATGATATAGGGAGTATGATCATAAGGGGGCAGTCGGAAATTAGGGTGGCAATAACTATGAGTGCGTATAACTTGATGCAAAAGTTTAAGTATATATATTGATGTCAAAGTGGGAGAGTGAGGAAACCATTGCTAGTTATGAGAGTGGTAAAAATATACCAAATAATAGTAGGGTAATTATAATAGTACGAAAGATAATAGTAATGACAATTATAATAATAGTAGTAATAATAAAGCTGAAAATAAATTTGATGTAAAATTCAATATTAAAAAAAATAAATAAATAAACATAAAAAATAAATAAAAAAATAAATAAAATTGCAAAATTAAAAGTAAACATTAAAATTAAACATTAAATATAATGTTACCAATAGTTGTGTTAAAATTAAATTCAAAATTACTGTTAATAACAGAGACAATGGAGATAATGGTAGCGGTTATGGTAGCAATGACGGGGGTAATAACGGGGATAATAATAATGATATCAATTATAATGATGATTATAATAATAATGATGATGTGGAATTGATCTTTCTCTTTTCCTTTTACATTAAGCTATATATATATATATATATATATATATATATATATATATATTTACTTCAACACCTGATTACGATTCGTGGACGAATCGAAAGCGCTCGTGACAGCAACAACTATGGAACTTTTATTAATATTTTTGACTTTGATACAAAAAAGATTATACGGAAAATAGAAAAATTAAAAGAAAAAATCATAAAGAAAAGTGCCGGAATTGAATGAGGATCAACAAATATTCAACACCTCCAATATTTTTACTTTTATTGCCATCGAAATCTGTAAAATCGTCCCTTTTTCAAATCGATTGATTGACTGCTCTAGTCGGGGATCCACCAAGATGCACCAGAATAAAAAGCTTCACATGCTTCTCCGCAGTGACTGAATGTCCAGTGTCCGAATATATTGTAGTCTGCATTGCTCTGTGGAAAAATACTATTGGTTTTATCAAATTATTTTTATATAACAGTTTGAATTCAAGTCTAAAATGCATGTATAATTGTTCAATAGTGCTCTAAACAGAAAAAGATTTCGAACGCGCCTCAGCATTAAGAATTGATTATATAATGTTAAATTGATTTTTTTAAATTCTTAATGCTGCAATATTTAATGTTATAAATTTATTATATTTTTTACTAGAATATCTTGTCCTTTTCTTTTCCAGTTTTAACAACTAGTCCTTTACTTTTCCATGTTTAAACTTAACAGTATTACTTTTCATGCTCGCATTTTTCTATTGTAATCCATGATTTTTCCAGGCTTTTCAGTAAATTTCACTCGTTTTTTTGTTTAATTTCAGTCTTATTTTTTGCTTCTATAAACATAACATATGCATATGTAATTACAATGTACGGCACTCGTCTGCTTTAAATAAAATCCCCCAATTATCTCCCTTTCATTCTTTAATTCTCTCTGTTTCACTTGTTACTTCTCTTTTCGTGAGAGCAGTGAATTGGTAGCAACAGTAGTCGCTGAAGCGACGTGCTTGCTATGGAAACCAGCCATAAAAAACGCCGCTCACATCCATACGTTTTTTGCTTTTTACGATTTTGAACACCAGTAAATTCATCATAACTTTTGTTTTACTGAACGAAAATTGAAAATTGTTTTTTTTTGTTTTTTTTTTCTACTATATAGCTGAGAAGGTAATCTATAAACTGTAAACTGTGTGATCGAAAAATGACTGAGCGATGAAGCTTCAAAGCAGTTCTAAATGACTAAAACTGCTACTTGACCATATATATATATATATTGTTTGTTAGCGATACTTATTGATGAATTCAATTATTTATATGGAAGTACATTTTTACCTAAATGCGAGTTGGGAATAATTTTCCCTTTGACCAGTTTGGTACTCCCAAATGGGAAGCGGCATATGTATTATTTTTAATTTTTAATTTTTTAATACGTTTTTACATTACGGCATATGTATTATTTGTAAAATATATTTTAAAAAATATATAAAAACGTATTAAAAAATTAAAAAATTAAAAATAATACATATGCCGCTCCCCATTTGGGGGTACCAAACTGGTAAAAGGGAAAATTACTCTCAACTCGCATTTCGGTAAAAATGCACTTCCATATAAATAATTGAATTCATTCAATAAGTATCGCTAACAAAAACAAACAAACAACATCTACGTAAAAACGCGATACGTTAATAGTCCTGCGAGATAGTTCAGTAGAAGAGGGTTATCATGGAGTCCCGATTTCGAATCTCGCTAGATTCACCCGCTCTGCTTCGTCGTAGACGACTCAACACGTGTCATTGGATAATTATATTTTAAAATATAATTATACACTGGCACGTGTTGATTTGTAGACGACTCAACACGTGTCAGTGGATACTTATATTTAAAAAATTATATATATATATATATATATATATATATATATATATATATATATATATATATATATATATATACCGTGATTATTATTTTTTTGTTTTGTTTTGAACTGGAGAACAGGAAAGTGCTGTTATTGTTATCAATGTTGTTGTTGTTGTTGTTGTTATATCTATAATACATACCATTTATATATATATATATATATATATATATATATATATATATATATATATATATATATATTCAGACAGAGAGAGAGAGAGAGAGAAAGAGGGGGAGGGAGAGAGGGAGGGGAAAAGAGAGAATGATTCAAAATTGAATTTTTTTAAAATTTACAACGTTTTAAAAGCCAGACATAGAAAATAAAAAAGTAATTTCTAAACGCAAAAAAATAGTTAATATATCTGCTTCGTCGTAGACGGCTCAACACGTGTCAGTGGATAATTATATTTTAAAATATAATTATCCACTGGCACGTGTTGAGTTGTAGACGACCGACTCAACACGTGTCAGTGGATAATTATATTTAAAAAATTATATATATATATATATATATATATATATATATATATATATATATATATATATATATATATATATTAGGTCAGTGCAAAAGGTTTTACCAATTCCAAATTTCAACTTGCAAATTAAAAATCGTATGTTTTTTTAAATCTTTATGCATAACAATTTGCTCTTTTTTTTAGTTTATTTTAGCTGTCAATGAGCTTGTAAATGATTCGCTTGCAAAATTCTTTGGTTTTAATGTGAAACATGAAGCTTCTCCCAACATGTTAACGCAAGACCATTCAAATGATTTTTTCTTTTTTTTTTTTTTTGACGGTGATTATTGGTAATGGTGGAAACTTGACAGAATTTGATGATTTAAAAAGCTGTTGAGACCGTTGTATACCGATCTTCTTTTTTTTTTACAGCATATCAACCCTTTTCGGGTTATTTAATGCCGAATCCATTTACTTTGGAAATAGTATTCATGTTGCATCCAGTTATTTTATAGAAGGTTTTTTATTCTTCAAGCTTTTTGTATCTTCAATCGCTAGTTTGTAGTGTTTGGTTTTATTTGTTTTCTAGTGGATTTTATCGTTTTTGTTCCCTATCCTGCAGAACAGGAATGATTTTTGCAATGGGAGAGGGAAAAGGGTTACAGTATTAATTTTTGGTACTTTTTAAGTTAGGAAACCAGCCAGGGAGTGAGGAAGATAGAAAGAGAAAGGGGAAAATTGGAAGAAAGAAAAAGGGTAAAAACTGGGTTGGTGTTTTTTTTTTTGTTTTTGTTTTTGCAGAACATAATTAAGTTTTGCAAAAGGAAGTAGAAAAAAAACATCAATTTTAGGTGCATTTCGTCTCAGGAAGCCAATATATTCAGACAGCCTGATCTGGTAGCACCAGTTAAAGGATTTTGTAATCAGCGAAACAAGCGATAATCTGAGGGGACTAGACCAAGAGAATATGCAAGATGGGGCATAATTTCCCAACACAAATCTCCCATGTCTTTGATCAGTAGTACTGTGTGAGAACAAGCATTATCATGGTGGAAGATTTCCCCTTTCTGTTGTGACTGTAGAAGGTCGATTTGGGTCACCATGGATGAGAATATTGCAAAAAAAAATATGAGTGATGCTTTAATAATCTAAAAAAAAAATGTTATAAATTAATCAGGGTAATATATTTTAATAATAATAATATGCATAGAATGAATTACAATGAGTTGCAGAAACTATTGCATTCAACAGATATAGATGATCACAATTTTTCCCCTGAAAATTCAGATATTAGAGGAAAATAATTGCACACTTCTTATGCAAAGCTTTTCAACCCAACAATAACACCATCTCCTACAACATGTTTCACGAAAAAAAAAATCGCATTTTTTTTTCAAATATTACAAAAAATATTCCTATAAACAAATGTTCCTATTATTTCCTGTACTTTTTTACTTTTATATATAATAGACCCGGATTACTCCTGGCGTGTTGGTTTTCTTTATAAGACATAAGTATATTCGAGTATTTGTCGGATCGAATGGTCTTCTATCGATTTACTGTTACAAAATCGCAGATAGAACGAACAGGTTGCAGTTAGGGGGCGGGGGAGAATCGGTGAATATAGAAAATCAGAACGGACATTGGAAATCGTATTTCTGCTGACGAGACGAAACACCTCCTCAAGGCAACCATTTTCGGTCTGACTGGAGTTATTTTGGATCAACTTGTCGTCCATTTTCTGGTAATTTTCTGGCACAATTCCACCAACCAATCCCAGTCGCCATAACCTTTGATCAAGGACAAAACTCGGTGTCCAGTAGCTGGGGTTATTTATTTATTCTTATTTTCAATGTCTTTCGAATTTGTTGTGCGTTCGGCTTTGGTAATGGAATAATTGACGAAGCATAAAAAATCGAACGAAACAAATCGATTTTCGAAAGAAGAAAGAAAAAGAAAGAAACAATAAAATAATGAACGGATGGGGGTTGGCGGTAGAATGGAGACACCAAGGTGCCGGAGTTACTAAAAATGTCTTTTTATGGATGCGTTTCGTCTGGGATCCTTTCAGACGGTGATGGGAATAAAATCTTTATTGGATTCAGTGTCAGGAAATCCATGGATATTATTTTTTTTTGTCGCAATGACCTTTTTAGTATTTAGTTTATTTTTAGATGCATCTCTATGGTGCCTTCTCATGCTCAGTCGGGCATGATCAACTTTGGAAACAGGATTACCATCGTTAGACGCGCAGAGTAAACAGTTTAGCATTAGAATTTTAGACGCTTAGGCGACGCCCTTTTCTCTTCTCTGCAAACTCTTTCCCATAGAAGAGACGTTACGAGCTAGTCTCTGCTCTATCGTAAGTTTCATGACAAGTGGTCGACTGAGCTCCAATCTATGGTCCCTCTTCGACAATCCTTCAAAAAGAAAAAAAAACACTCGTCTAGCCAAAATGACTATCAATAAATTATCCTACTTTTTATCGATGCCTAAGCCGAAACGTGGATTCCATCAACAAAGCTTCTTTCCTAGAAATGCCCGCCTGCGGAACTCTATTCTGCTGGTCTGCTTTCCAGCTGACTACAATATTGTCGTCTTCAAGTCCAAAGTAAACAAGTTCTACAAGGAGGGGTCGCTTTTTTCGCCGATATTTTCGAAAGTCATCCCCTCTTCTCGATTGACTAGCTTTAATTTAAACCTTCACCATTTCAGGTTTGGCGATGGACGCAACGGCGAAGAGATCACGTTTTTTTTTTCACGTTCTTTTCCTCCTTCGCGGTACGGGTTTGAGCCTACCTGCGTACTACCACTTTTTTTTTTTTTTTTAAACACACACCTTCAAACACCCGGGCAACGTCGGGCATTCAGGCTAGTATATGCATTTCTTTTTCCAACAAGATGGCGCTACATGCCACACGTCTCATGGCTCACTCACACGAGTTTATGACATGTTTATTGAAGAGAGAATAATAAGTAAAGGGTTATGGCCACTATGTTCCCCGTATTTGTTGGATAGTTCAGGTGCTGGTCTCCAAAGTAACCTCGAGGTCAGAGAAGATCGCAGTCACTAAGATATTCTGTCAGTGGGGTTCTTGATTGATTTTCACTCCTTCTTCACCATACATGAGGGGGAGATGCTATTTGCGCAAATTTCGAGCCAAAGCATGATAAATCGAGAGTTCTGTCGATGCTTTTCAGAATATTTTTGGCGCCATGTCTTGTCATTTTTACGATTATAAGCTTGTTCAATCGTGAACGACTTCTTATCGATTCTCAAAGAATTCGCATCTAACTGACATCTTCATCAACGCCTGCCATTTTTTCCTTTCTCGCGATTGAGACGTATGTAGCAGCAACGGCCTTACACGTATGCAAATGACCAAGCCGGTGCGCGATGTGATGTTAGAGCGGAGGAAAGGGAAGATAAAAAAAAACGGAGAGTAAAAATGAACCACGTGAGTGGCGAGAGCGGCTTAGTAGCAGGTATCAGTGCGAGAAAACTTTTAAAACAAGATGCAATCTGAACTTTGAAAAAAAGAAATGTTTTTTTTTTACATGGAGGTCAGCACTTATCAAGGCCCGGAGGCCACTCAGGGATAAGGGTTATTGCGTGTACAGTAATCAATGAGAAAGTATTGTAGTAATCATTAGTATTGGAGATTTGATAGAATGTCTTACTTAAGAGGGCGGTTTGTCAGGAATTTGTTTATGTTGGGTGAAGACAGGCCCAGCCGCAACATGACAGCGAACAAGAAAAGCAGAGATTTAAAAAAAAAAAACGCGTGGCGACATCTGGACTTGAATAGATGTATCGATGCTGGAGAAGAAACGGTGTTCAAAACGGTAGAGTTTTGTTAACCACATCGCGAACAAAAGATGTAAGCGTTGTTTTGAAAGTGCCATGAATAAATGCCTTTTATTTCACTTATAAAAAGCTAAAATAATTTTTATTCTTTGTTTTTGTTGTTTTTGTTTTTTAGCGAGACTTTCCTATACAACGTCCGTGTTTAAAGATCAAATTATATGTCACGAGCGATTCTCCTTATCTAAACCCTCGCATTTTGTTGCACTTAGTATTTTTGATAATTTTTGCGCTATTCGATATTTTTTGACACACTATTTGCTGCCTAGCTCATAACGGTCATCTTAATGCCCAACATTTCAGTACATTTTGATCGTGTTGGAGATAGCCTACCTTGACATTTTCAGCGATCTAGAAATGTTGCTTAAACTATAAAAAGATATAATAGTAGTTCTCCCGTTGAATGTGGAACTCAACCCTGAAATAAAAGAAAGGGGTTTTATTAGTAATATAATGGCATTTGTAGATTAAAATAATCGCACACATCCTTGAATCACCTTGTTTTGACTGCGTGAACAAATATATAGGAATAAATAATGCACACACACACACACACACACACACATATATATATATATATATATATATATATATATATATATATATATATATATATATATATATATATATCCTTAGGTATTTATATGCATACATATTTGTTGGCCGTGTGTATTTGTATACGTATATGTTTGTGTCTGTATATATGTGTGCTTGTGTCTGTGTATATATGTGCTAGCCTTAATTTAAACCTGCGTCACTTCCAGTTTGGCGGTGGGCGTAACAGCAAAAACGTCAGGTTTTTCCCCGTTCTTTTCCTCCTTCGCGGTACGGGTTCGAGTCTGCCTTCCTACTGCCACTTTTTTTTTGCTCAACGCACACCTCCAAACACCCGGGCAACGCCGGTCACCCATGCTAGCATATATATATATATATATATATATATATATATATATATAAACATATATATGTATGTATTGTACTAGTATCGATACGGTGTCTTTGTTTCTATGTATGTTTCTATGTGTATGCTACGTGTATATATATGAATATTTATGAACAATATACACACATAAATTAGGTATTAAATTCACCACTGACAACTTTATAAGCCTAAAATGCTAATTTTCCATGATTACACCAAGATTACCTAATATCACCAAAATACACTCAATAAAGATAACACCCTAGCTCTAATTTTCATTGCTCTATTTCACTTTTTGTAGTACTAATTATTATTTGTATTATCGTTTTAAATAATTTAACTCTACCTATTCCTTAACATAATCTTGTATTTATCTTCGACTGAAGAGTCCCAATGATATAATTTGAATTACATACTTCCTAAGATACATCAAATATTAAGAAGCAATGATTCTTTTAAAAGGATAAATGAAGTCCACCGAGAATACAACACATAACATTTTAAATAAACTATTAAAATGAAAAATTCAAAGGTAAACGTAGGTGAATTAATTTTTTTTTAATCCTTCCAAAACTACTTAGATTAACACCCTTTATATACCAAAACTTTATTAATAAATCTTAATATTATTTAAAAAAAATAAAAGAAACGTTAATACCTATATAAATTAATATAAATTTAAACTACAGTATGATCATGTACACTTGGTTATGTGGGTGTGTCTGCGCGACTATATCTGTATACATGAGTATTTGTTCGCGTGTTTATATATATATATATATATATATATAAAATATATTTTAGTCATCGACATACAGACCTGTTTCGTTGTTTCACAACTCATCAGTGCCGCTAGACTAACACCTCTCCCAAGCCGAGGATCGAACCTAGAACCGTCGTGATGACAGTCGGCAGTTCTACCCCCTGACTACGGAATCGGTGGCCGAAATTAAACTGTCGGAACGTCTATTTAAATAAACATCCGTTAGAGAGAGAGAGAGAGAGAGAGAGAGAGAGAGAGAGAGAGAGAGAGAGAGAGAGACAGCCACTCTAATGAGTCGTAGACGACGAAACACGTGTCAGTGGATAATTACATTTTAAAAATAATATATATATATATATATATATACCGCTCCCCATGTTGGGGTACCAAACTGGTTAAAAGGGAAAATTATTCCCAACTCGCATTTAGGTAAAAATGCACTTTCGTAAATAATTGAATTCATTCAAAACATATCGTTAAAGCCAAAACAAAACAACATCTAAGTAAATCGCGATATATCCAGACAGTAGGTGAGATGGTCCAGGGGTAAGGGTTTAGGCTCATTACCATTGGGTCCCGATTTTGAATGTCGCTAGATGCAGCCACTCTGATGAGTCGTAGACGACAAAACACATGTCTGTGGATAATTACATTTTAAAAATAATATATATGTACCGCTTCCCATGTGGGGGTACCAAATTGGTTAAAAGGGAAAATTATTTCCAACTCGCATTTAGGTAAAAATGCACTTTCGTAAATAATTGAATTCATTCAAAACATCGCTAAAACCAAAACAAAACAACATCTATATATATGTGTGTGTGTGTGTGTGTGTGTGTATGTATGTATGTATTTAAAAAGACACGCAATCACGTGAGCAGGATTTTTACCTTCTTTTGACATGATAACAAGTAACGTTCTTATTTTTTATTATTTATCTATTTATCTATTTTCGAAAGAGTGCCACGTGCAAGTGGAGAAGGAAAAAAACAGAGTTATGCAAAATTTGTGTCGAGAATTGTCTAAAGTTCCGATATTTTTTTCTTTTTTTGGCTTTCACTTTAATAAGAACAGGAATTTATGAGGTGAATTTATTCGACACAATATGATTCAACTCAAAAAAAATAAATAAATAAAAGCTAACGTGAATTAAGATTAAAGTTAAGGTATTATTGTGGACCCTCACTCCTTTTAAAAAACCTTGTTAAACTTTGTGACATATTTACATTCTATGGCGCGAACGAACACCCCATAATTTTATTATACCATATTTCTCCAAACTGAAACATAATTATCAAAGTATACTTACGCAAATAGATACGAAAAGTCTTTATTAAAGTTTGTGCCATATTTCCATGGAGTACAGGCGCGAACGCAGACCCCACAATTTTATTATACCATCCCTATTTAAGTTGAAACATACTTATCAAAGTATTCTTATGTACATCTATATCAAAAACCCTTGTAAACGTTTCTTTTTTTTTTTTTTTCATTTTTTATTTCCATACTTTGGGGGCCAGGCGCGAACGTAGACCCAACAATTTTTATGAACCACCGTTCTGCCAGATCAAACATACCTATTCCTGTGTCTCGATACATCTTCTATCATTATATGTAATCAGTTTTTTTAAATAGTCAACAATATAGGAGCCTATTCGTGACCAGACACACACGCGCGTGCACATAAGGAAACAAAATAATTATTGTTTAATAAGCTTCAATATTCCCAATGAAATATGAATTAAATAAATATCCAATCCGATACAAATAGGGACAAGTTCGACGCAATTTCCAAACAGGACGTCAAATTTTTATTGACAGACTAGTTAACCGAATTTAGTTAAACTTTTTTCTATAGTTGAAACGCTTCTAAATGACCTGAATTGGATCTTCACTATCGTTTCCATCTGTAACCATAACAATCACGTCCACCTCGCTTCCATTTCTCCCTCCCCTACTGTTTTCACACACTCTCTCTATATTATTATATTACCCCCTTCTCCTTACTCTAAACTTTCCCTTAAACTACCCCTTCAACTCTTCCTCCTTCTTTTAACCCTTCTTCCTTCTTTTTACAGAAACTCGATCTTTGGAATTAATTTTAAACCCATGAGAACCTTAATTTTTGCCCATTGCCACTCATGGCAATTTCTCTCTCCTCAAAATTTGAAAAGGTCTAGAACCTTTTTAATATTTTCACTATGATTGTTCTTGCCTGATGATATCTAATATGATTGAAACGGTCCGCAGATCGCAGCAAGATATGACTATTTACATAAAGTATATATATATATATATATATATATATATATATATATATATATATATATATATATATATATATATATATATACTTCTATTCCATTCGTCAAGCAAATATTAGACAGTAAAAACACATGCCTTTGTGCCCTTTTCTATGACGACATATCTTTACAACATATCAACCCTTTTCGACTTATTTAATGCCGAATCCAGCCATTTTGGTAAACGTCTTAAGCTTCAAGTTTGCCATATCTTCAAGTGTTCTTTTGGCGTCAAAATGACTTCATGTACCCGTTTCTCAGCTACTTTCTTATCTTCGTAGCTTTATTTTTTGCTTAATGCGGGGAACGCTCATCGTGTTTGGGTGGATTGTTTTGTTTTCGGTTTATTTAATGTCGAATCCGGTCATTTTGGCAAACAATTTTATTCTTTAATTTCTTCATATCTTCAAATATTTATTCATGGTGTTTGATTTAGTGGCTTTGTTTTACGGCATATCAATCTTTTATGGGCTTTTTAATGCTGAAGTTCTGACATTTTGTTTCAAATATTTTTTATCTTGAAATATTTATTCATATATTGTTTGATTTGATTTTGCAGAGGGGAAATTTTTTTTTTTTTTTTTTTTTTTTTTTGCTTTTTAGAATGTTACCGAGTTTGGCAAATAGAAAAAAAAAATACAATAATATCAGTTTAGTGCAGTTTAGGCCAGGAAACCGATACCTTCAGACAGCATAATCTGGTAGCACCAGAAATTTTTGTAATGACTGAAATGTATTTTTTCTTTATGCTGTTTTTTGTATTACCTAACCCTAACCCTAACCCTAACCCTAACCTTCTTTCCGCCCCATTTTTATCATTTAAACACAGTAGTGTTTGAATATATGGTAAAATGACAGTTTTAGTCATTTAGAATTGCTTTTAAGCTTCACCGCTCACTCATTTTTCGACCAAATTTCAAACAATTACTACAGTTTATAAATCACCTTCTCAGCTTTATCATGAAAAAAAAAAACTTTTTTCAGTTTTCGTTCATAAAACAAAAGTTATGATCAATTTTCTGGTGTTCAATTCGTAAAAAAATATGTAAGGAGGTGAGCGACGCTTTTTATGACTGGTTTCCACAGCAACCACGTCGCTTCAGCAACTACTGTTGCTACTAATTCACCGTTGTCGTAAAAAGAGAAGTAACAAGTGAAGCAAAGAGAATAAAAGCATGAAAGGGGGGATAATTGGAGGGATTTTATTGAAAGCAGACGAGTGCCGTACATTGTTATTACATATGTGCATGTGGAGGCAAAAAATAAGACTTAAATTAAACAAAGAATGAGTGAAGTTATTAGAAGCCTGGAAAAATCATGGATTACAATAGAAAAATGCGAGCATGAAAAGTAATATGGTTAAGCTTAAACATGGAAAAGTAAAGGACTAGTTGTTAAAACTGAAAAAGAAAAGGATAAGCTATTCTAGTAAAAGATATAATAAATTTATAACTTGAAATACTGCAGCATTAAGATTTTTTTCAATTCAATT
The DNA here is from genome assembly GCF_053919585.1 of Euprymna scolopes. Lineage (NCBI taxonomy): Eukaryota > Metazoa > Mollusca > Cephalopoda > Sepiida > Sepiolidae > Euprymna > Euprymna scolopes. Next base: position 28,105,247 of record NC_136496.1, on the reverse strand, counting down.
TATAACATTATATGATCAATTCTTAATGCTGCAATATTTTTTTAAGTTATAAATTTATTATATTTTTTACTAGGATATCTTGATTTTTTTTTCCAAGTTTTCTTTCCAGCTAGTCCTTTACTTTTCCATGTAACCATATTAACTTAACCATATTACTTTTTATGCTCGCATTTTTCTATTGTAACTTCATGCCATACACAAAGCGACCAAACCAAAGTTAAAGACATAAAATAAGTACAAGCAGCCTTAAATAACTTTCCAGATCTTTTGTATAAACATATAAAATTTCCGTAAATTCTTGAGAATTCAGTATGTTATTGCTATATATCTTCTGAGATGATTGTTTAATCTTTATCATTTCAGGTTCAAATGAACAGCTACAGCAGGAATTGGAATACACCTTACTAAA
>NC_136496.1:28034838-28099838 GCF_053919585.1 Euprymna scolopes | reverse complement strand
TGCCGGCCCCTCTGAAAGAACCTTGCGTCTTGTGAAAAGAAATATTGAAGAGGATTCTCGGTGCAAAGCCTCTGACATTGCAACACAAGCAAGAATTAGTCAGGTATCCTCTACAAGCTATGCTACTATGGTAGAGCTGCAAGAAGGAAACCTCTTCTTCGTCCGCCAATATCAAGCGTAGAAAAGATTGGGCGTGTGAGATGGTAGAAAACCTACGACTTTTTATTTACTCTGATGACTTATGATTTACTTTATCTCCCGACTGTGGATGGTTGGTTGGTTGGTTTTGTTTTACGGCATATCAACCCTGTTCGGGTTATTTAATGCCGAATTCAAAGATTTTGAAGAAAATTTTTTTTAATAGATTATATTTATTATTTTCACGTCGGTTTCTATTTAACCGTTGGGACGCTAACAGGTACTACCACTCCGGGTCAGAGTGGACCTGGGAGCAATGGTAATTAAAGGGTGGTTTCACACTCCCCAAAGCCCACAAGCTGGGGCCTCACCACTGGATATAGTTTAAGGTCATATTCAGGACCCCCATTGAGAGACTTTTACCCTCTGCAGGGGGACAGTCGGCGTATTCTAATGCCCCACCGACAGGGCCCCCGACAGTGGAAGAGTATGAATATGGAGGCACCCTCAGCAAGAGTTAAAAAATTAAAAGTTAGTTCAGCACTATTCTTGTATGTAAATATAAACAAGCGTATATTAATCTTAGGAAATATATTTATCTTAGTGTCTATCCTTTTCTGACATTCATTTAATCACATAAATTAATATAGGAAGATATAATTTTTTGCGTAAATTTTCAGTATTTGCTTCGACAGTGCTTAATACATACGTAGAGCTATAGATAGTAAGTAATGAAAATATATATGGCAATTAAGCTATGCAGAATATTCCGCATTTCATCCTCGAGGATAAAACGCGAAATACCCTGTGGAGCCTTATTGCCATATATATTCTACTAATTTACTATTTATATATATATATATATATATATATATATATATATATATATATATATATATACATATATATATTATACATATATACACACACATATAAATAATGTATTGGCTCTGACACACACACACACACACGCATATATATATATATATATATATATATATATATATATATATATATATATATATATTATGTATTGGCTCTGATGGGCACACTGTGTGTGTTTGCGTGTAATATATATATATATATATATATATATATATATATAAGTATACATACGTACATATAAGTATGTGTGTATATATATACATATATATATATATATATATATATATATACACACATATGTGTGTGTCCATCAGAACCAATACATTATATAAACTGATACAATACTCACTAAATTATTACTTCTTCGTAAATGTAAATATATAACACCCGCTGTATATATATATATATATATATATATATATATATATATATATATATATATGTTAACGTACATTGTTTTCGCGCCATTATTTTTTATGTTCCGTTTTTAATTTTATCTATGTTTTTGTTTGTTTATGTTTTATTATTTCGCGTTGTTTGCCGCTAAAAATACCGGATCCGTTTCGGCCATATAACATAACGAAAGAATACAAGTTTTATCTTCCAATTCAAGCGCTGCCAAGTGATTTATGGACGCTGTTGGTCGAACAGTCAAAATAACGATTAAAATACGACCCTTTTTCATTTCAGAACTCATTTTGGTGTAATCTGTCTGGCAGCAAATGTCCGTCCCTTTACACATAAAAATTATATATATATATATATATATATATATATATATATATATATATATATATATGTATACTAGACTAGACTAGACTACCCGTGACCCGTTGGGTCAGTATGTTATATTAGCTATGGAATTCATGTATGAGCGTGACACTTGTGACGTAAAGAAAATATTCTTTTTTTGACATAACAGAAACATTTCTATGAAAGTATATTAAAATGAAAAATCACGGACAGATCACTCAAACATGGAAAAAATTTCTCTCTATTCGTGTAAAGTTACCTATTTTTCCGAATAATCGCTCAAAGATCGAAAATTAAACATGATTTTCCTACGAATCGAACGTCGAACGAAAGTCATTTAGCAACAAAAACGCACATGAACCTACCGATGAGAAATATAAGAATGAAAAACCCATATTTGAATCCTTCAACCAAGTTATAGAAACTTAAAATCTAAAAAAAAAAAAATAATAAAACATGAAGCAAAAAAATAAAACCTAAATAAATAAAATAAAATAAAACTAATATTGAAACAGATTAGTAAATGCATCAACATATTCACCGTTCTCACACAACTATTTTGTATCTAGAAATGTAAACAAAAAATAAAAAAAGAAGGAAGGAAGAAAGGAAGGCAGGAAAAGGACAGATAGAGAGTACTAGTAGTAGTAGTATTAGTAGTAGTAGTAGTAGTAGTAGTAGTAGTAGTAGTAGTATTTGGCTTTACTACAATTGTTCTTATGTTTGTCAACGGGTTAAAGTTGTTTAGTTGTAAGACAATAGCGACAGTATAGTTGTAATAAAGAATAGTTGCAAAACACCCCCAACTCTTTCCATGTTAAATAATAATTTCGAAATAATAACGTTAATATTTCTGTGCGCAAGTCAAAATCTGCAAAAGAAGCGATTTGTGTTTATTTGTTTACGTTGTTATGGGTTAATGTTTATGCGCGCATGCGCAACCGGGTGTCATAAACCAGAAAGTGGGTTACATCATTCGTTACAAGGTCATTTGAGTTTTATAGTTATATAGATATGTGTGTGTGTGTGTGTGTGTGTGTGTGTGTGTGTGTGCGCGCGCCAGGTAACAATGCAAATTGATACAGCTTTTGTTGATTCGAAAAGGAATGAATTTCAAAATAAAATATGAAACTGAATATTTAAGAATATTTTTCTATCTTAGTATGGTTTATTCAAAATCTAGCAAATTCGATGGTATGAGAAATATGTTTTGATAAAGATAATATTTTTCCGGATAGCGCAAAATATTAGTTTGAGGACAGAAAAACCAATAACAGCAAATATGAGTTAACCGTGGAATACTTAGGCAATGTTTTGCAATCCAGAAACCTCTTCCTCTTGGCCGCTGACCTTTTAAATTCTACTCTAAACATCGGAGTACATAACCGACTTATCAATCTAGTAGGGGGGGTCTTCTCTTATACCCTACTTCGGTCAGGATAGAGGTCACTAACCTTTCTCTACTCTATCGTTATGTTCCTGGTAATTGTTCGACAAGATTCTAATCCCGGGTCCCTAAAAAAAAACATTTACAGTAAAACCTCGCCTAACTACAATGAAATTAACTTTCTCCCTCTGTGTATTAAAAACCAAACAGATCTTCCCTGAACAAAGTTTTTTTCCTAAAACATTTTATCTGTTGAACAAAATACAATGAGGCTGCCTCTCAACAGACTACAACATAGTTCTCTTCTAACGTAAAAAAAATTACTTGTTAAGGTGTTTTCCCTCGGGGTCCAAAGTCATCAGAGTCTGGGATGTCCACCCTTTTCCTTTGCCTTCTCACCTTTTGAAAAAGAGTTACTTTATTGTTTATTGTCTAAAGCGCCCTTACGATCGCATGTAGATTGTGCTGAAAATTTTGCAGGTCAGAGTGTTCTTTCTGTAAGGTATTCCCTTTTAAAATCTCGCTTTCCCGTACTCATGTCACATCTATCTTTCGGGGAAGAGAGAGATAAACATACGCCCTCTTAGATAATCAATTCGTTTTAAGTAATATTCTGCTCATTCGAAATACATCCTAAGAGATGGCTTCATGGTCGGGTCCGAATCTTCCGACCGGCGGTAATCGTGACACGCTGCACTAATGCTTCTCGAAAGGATGAAACACTAGTGTCTGCAGGTATTAAAAAAATCATTAAGTAATAATTATGTCAGCCTCTTTAAGAACTCGGTTCTTATTGTTGAGCACTTTACAGATGAAATGAAAGTCGGTCTGTTATATAGGGGTACATATTGGGAGATGACGGGAGTTCATATTGCGAGAGACACATATAACGGGTACATGTAATGCAAGGATTCAGAACAGATGATGATGATAATAAGGGCGGCATTTATACAGACTGGGATGCTTCTTGAGGACTTCATATTATTAATACAAACTGCATTATATGATGCAACAGTTCTTATACACATATAGAGATGAGGAGATACTTTACATGATGATGGGGAGGACACATAACTTGGAAGGGTTTACAAAAAGTTCTTACAAGATGATAAAACACATTTACCTTTTCTGTTGTAAAGAATGACGACACGAGACAACACTTAGAAAACATAATGGTGATTTCTTTATTCATCTAATCGGCCGGTCGATGACGTCAGGAATTCAAACTTGGATTTACATGGTCTAATGTTATACACTTCGCTTCTAAAGGGCTATCCTCTCCAACTGACTATCTCTCCTCAACTCTTGACTCTCAACTCTTGTCTTCCAACTCTTGGCTGATCAACTCCTCTAACTCCGAACCCTCAGATTCCTATATTGAGAAATCTCCTTTGTTTATGATGTCAAAAGTGTGTTTTTCAGACGTGACTAATTTTCACGTGGCTTTACATATGTTTGTCCAAACACACTTTTGGCAAACAAAAGAATCCTCAATTCTAATTCTGACCTATTTTTAAACAACATAATTTAACTCGCATTGTGCATTCATTTAACTGACATATTTAATATCTAGGTTTCTAAAGAATGGACAATCGACTCCTTTTCCGATATAAACAATATTTAACTATTTCTAATAGAATTAAAAATATTTAACTATTTCTAATAGAATTAAAAATATTTAACTATTTCTAATAGAATTAAAAATATTTAACTATTTCTAATAGAATTAACAATATTTAACTATTTCTAATAGAATTAACAATATTTAACTATTTCTAATAGAATTAACAATATTTAACTATTTCTAATAGAATTAAAAATATTTAACTATTTCTAATAGAATTAACAATATTTAACTATTTCTAATAGAATTAACAATATTTAACTATTTCTAATAGAATTAACAATATTTAACTATTTCTAATAGAATTAACAATATTGAACTATTTCTAATAGAATTAAAATATTTAACTATTTCTAATAGAATTTAAAATATTTAACTATTTTTAATAGAATTAAAAATATTTAACTATTTCTAATAGAATTAACAATATTTAACTATTTCTAACATTCCATTGTTTCATTATCTTTAACACTTGAAACAGGGTTCGATTCTAACCTTATCCTAATATCATTTTCACTTATCTAGTATGTCTTCTTACTTACATGATAAGGGACAGCCCTTCATGTAACAGGTCGCTAAAGCCTGCATGATTATGATCATACTGTTATTATCATTAGAACACTATGGACGGACGTCTCGACATTTAAAAATAAATGTTTCAATTTCAACGATATCCCACGCTATTAAAGTTGGCCATGTGGATTTTTTCCTTGCTAATGGAGCCAGAAATGGTTTCGTGACCGAGTTCGAATCTCCCGACCGGCGGTAATCGTGACACCCTGCACTGATGATTCTCGAAAGGAAGTGTCTGTAGGTATTTGAAAAAATCATTATAGTAATAATTATATATATATATATATATATATATATATATATATATATATATAACTTTCTTGAAGTTTTACATTTGGATTTTACCGTCACTGGATTTTTTATCTTCCACCAGACTATCCATTCATGTGTAATCACCTTTTTCTTTACCATATTCCCTCTGCTTAACTTATTTTGTTTTCAAGTAAGATCTTTGACTTACTTGTTGTTTCATCAAATACTTCTGCATGCAACATCCGATCTCGCATTTTGCTAATTCCTACCCTCTGATGAGAAGGAGAGTTTTTCTTCGAAACTCCGCGGATTAAGGACTATCCATTTATCTAGTGTTTCCTTTTCAGATTAAATATGTTTTTAACTCATTTCAAAGTGTTTTTAACATATTTTATTAACTGTTTGCTCATATATATATATATATATATATATATACACACACACACACACACACACACACATATATATATATATATATATATATATATATATATATATATATATATAAGCTTAATGTGGTTTCCTTGAATGTAAATTATAGGAGTAAATACAATTGGTGTAATTGGTAGACAAACTGAAATAAATAAATAAAACGATGGAATGTGTTATGGAGTTTTCACTTTCTTTTATAAATACTATATATATGTTTTATATATACACAGGCATCACCACTTATCAAGCCCGGAGGCCACTCAAGAATAAAGGTTAATGAGTATACATTAGTCAATGTGATTATAGCGTAGTAGACATAAGTAGTGGGAATTTTGTAAATTGGAATACTTAGAGGGACGGTTCATCAAGAACTTGTTTACATTGGACTTGAAGACAATATCATAGTCAGCTGAAAAGCAGGCAATCAGAAGAGAATTTCATAGGCGTGCAGTTCTAAGAAAGAAGCTTTGTTCATGGAATCTACATTTAGGTTTAGGCATAGATAAAAAGTGTGGGAAATTATTGATAGTGGTTTTTGCTAGACGAGTGTTTTTTGTGAAAGTTTGGCGAGGGTGGGGGCCATAGATTGAAGCTCAGCTGAGCACTTGCCGTGAAAGTAACGATAAAGCAGAGACAGGCTCGCAACGTCTCTTCTGTGGAAAAGATAAAAAAAATCAAACGATGCGTATTTTTCCTTTTTATTTTCTAATTAATGGCTATGTTCACCAGCCATGCTCACTTCAAAAGCGGTAGTTTTAATTTGGTGTCTTCCCCAATCTTAACTATATATTTCTCAATATTTTATTTGTAAATATTAAGCGAATAAATGTATATCGTTTCTGAAACGATTGTACACATACTTTGATTTTGTTATATCTCTCCCTATCAAGCAGATTAATAATTTCAGAATTGTTAATCTGTCATCCTCTCTATTAATATAGTTCTAGGTAATTGCACCTATCGAGTTGATCATATATCTGCAATAGGCCGCTGCGAAAAAGGTTGGCTCTTTCTACAGTGCTAGAAAGCTACTAACACCTGAAAGTATCCTGTACCTCTATAAGGCCACCATTCGCCCATGTATAGAGTATTGTTGTAACATTTGGGATGGTGCATCTGCTACTAGTCTCTCGCTCCTAGACAAGGTTCAAAAGAGAATCGCCAATCTGATAGGCCCTGAATTGGCATCTAAGCCATCTGTCCCATCGACAAAATGTTGCATCCCTCTGCCTGTTCTACAAGTATTTTAATGGTGAATGCTTTGACGAACTGCAGACACTTGTGCCCCCACGACGTAGACACCCTCGACAAACCCGACAGGCAGTAGAGATCCTTAGATGTAAAAGATCTTTCTACTCTAGTAGTTTCTTCCTCAGAACCGCTAGACTCTGGAATTCCATTCTAGGTTCTTGCTTCCCTAACTGTACTGACATGCAGAAGTTCAAGTGCAACGTGAACCGACATCTTGCTGCCCAAATCCCAACATAGTACCCCAGTAGTTGCTGGCCCTGATAGTAGCCCCCTACACAAAAGTGGCAATGCGCCTTGTTTGGGTTGAAAATATAGTAAAAAAAAAAAAAATACTCCGAGCACAGCACCTTTAAAATATTAATATGAGGCTTTGCTTTTTTAGACTTTAGTCGATTGCTCTCTATAATATATATTAATTTATTTATTTAAAACTGTACAGAAGGTCAGAAAACATTGGTACCGTCGGTTTCAAGCCTAACATAAGGGGGACCAGTTAATGGTAAATAATGTTAGGCTCTCGTCAACAATATGGCTGGACGTAGACACCCTGTTTTTTTTTAAGCTCTAATATTGAATATCTTTTCTTTGTAATCGGGCACTTTGATGGAATTCTTTCCACAAAACAGTAAACATATATTTACATCTATACTAGCATGTCCAAGGAACATATATCTAAAATTTCAAGTGTTTAGACCCAAAATTGTCGGAGGAGTTTGGTAGAGTTCTCAAAGGACAAATTGTTTAACTCTTACCCCTTAACAGCCATATTTTTGGCCGAAAACCGATCACGTAGATTTTCCCAACTCTCACTACCCTGCATATCAAATTTCGAGTCTGTAGACTAAAAATTGACAGAGTTATTGCGTAGGGAAATGTACACAGACACACACACACACACACACACACAAACAGACAGACAGACACACAGACACGTTCACTTTTATAGATATATAGACTAGCATTTCAGCCCGGCATTGCCCGGGTGTTTGGAGGTGTATGTTGAGCAAAAAAAAAAATGCGGTACATCTTTTTAGCTTTGACCCCTATTATGACCCCTTAACATTAATTGTTTTGGGCTCAAATCAAGTTATTAAGTTAGATCCATGTTCAAGGAACCTATATCTAAAATTTCAAGTGTTTAGACCCAAAATTAGCGGAGGAGTGTGGTAGAGTTCTCAAAGGTCAACTCGTTGAACTTTTACCCCCCCCCCTTAACAGCCAAATTTCTGGTCGAAAATGGATTACAAAGATTTTCACAGATCTCAGTACCCTGTAGAGGGTACGAAAATGTACACGCACAGACACACAGACCGACACGTTCATTTTATATGTATATATATATATATATATATATATATATATATATATATATATATATATATATATATATAAACTAAAATTGTGAGTTCTCCAATCCCACCTTGTATGTAGGTGTTCTCTTGCGCGCACGCGTGAGTGCTATCCGTTAAGTGCGTATACAAATAGATCACTTGTTTGTTTACACTTTGTTCTTTTGGTTGGTTCTTTGTTTACGTTCCCCCCTTTCCCTAATCTTGTGATCCTTCCCTCCCGTCATCATAATCATACAAGTTCCACGACCATCTCCACGCCTTCTCGTCTTCGTTTGTTCTCGGGGCTTAACGGGCGTAAATGTTTGTTTGTACCCAACACGAAACGTAGATGTACATGACGCTTTCGAACAAGAAGAATAAGAAACTTCACCTGAGGACGGGTTGCTTCATTTCTATTATTATTATTATTATTATTATTATTATTATTATTATTATTTCGGTTTTTCTTTTTCTTCTTCAACATTTTCCCTTTTATATTTGGCCTCTTTTTTTTCTTTATCTTTTGCCCGTTTTTTATTCCCAATTCTTTTCATTTATCTCCCCCTTTCCTGTTCTTCTTCTTCGTCTACTTCTTCTTCTTCTTCTTCTTCTTCGTCTTCCTTTTTTCTTCTTCTCTCTTACTTCTGTTTTTTTTTCCAACATACCTTTTTCGTCCTTTTTATATTTTACTGTTCGTTCTCTCTTCTTCCCATTTTTCTTCTTCTTCTCTTGGTTCTCCTCTCTCTCTCTTTCATATTTCTTCTTTTCCCCTTTATCTTCCGCTTGTTTTTCTACCAGTATTTCCTGTCCTGTTCTTTTCCATGTTTTCTTCCTCTACGTCTGCTCTTCTTTCCCTAATATTCTCTCTTTCTCCTTAACTCTTTTTTATTATTCCTACTCTTTCATCTCATTTTTCTTCCCAATTTTCAATTTTTCCTTGCCGTCTTCCTCTCTTTTTTTGACTCTTCCTGCCCTGTTTTCTTCTATTTCCTATCTTCCTATTTCTTTTTCTTCTCTGTATTCTACTTCATTTTCGTCAACGACTTTGTCCTCCCCACCTCATTGTTGTTCATCTTCTTTTCCTTCTTCATCCCTCATATTCTTCATCAGCATCTTTTTTCTTCTGCCTTCTTTGTTGACTACTACTTCTTCTGGTATCTGTTTTGTTATAGTTCACGTCTTCGTTTTCTTCTCATTCATTTATTTGTTTTAATTTAATAACTAGCTGTCCCGACCCGGTGTTGCCTGTGATCTTTTAGTTCAGAGTTTCCCAAACTTCAAGACACCGTGGAGCTCCTGGGCAGTTAAAGGTTTTCGACGAAACACTAACAAGATAATTTCCAAAATAAATATGAAAAACATTAATTTCAAACTTTAACACTAACTAACAATTTTGGAATTCCTTGACGAAAGGGAGCAACCACATGTATCATATCTCTTTCCAGTAAAAAAAAAATGACCAATAATTAAATGCCTTTTGGTCCTCTTTAAGAAAGGGCTTCCGGGGCCCCTCAGTCTCACTCGTGTAGCCCCAGGGCTCCCTGAAGCCCACTTTGGGTAACCCTATTTTATTTAACCCTCAAAATTATTGAAGTAAAGCACCTTAGTCACTTCCAGTTGTCTGAATTTTTACATGTGCAATGATTAATATTTCTATGGGTTATGTGACAAATTTCAGTTCTAAACTAATTGTGGTTTCTGGTTTACAGGTGTTTGAACTGAGTCAGGTTTTAAATGGAGCTTGTTGAGTGTTGCACAATATTATTTTCTATTTGGACACTTTTAATGAAATGAAGGGAATGTATGTTAATGACGTCCTATTAAATGACCCTGTAAAATACAGGCATTATCACTTCAAACATGACCGGAAAGAAGTGAAAGTGGGTCTCAAACCTAGTCGCTCCTTCTATCATTGATGAGGCATTTGCCTGTCAAGTTGAGGCTGCCATTTTGGAATTTCGACCCGTGACTATTCCCAAATAGCCGCATAGGTTAAGATTAGTACAGGGGGGTTGGAAACTATCATTAATGACCTTACGCATATAGATAAGACGTCTGCGAAACGGATTCGCAAGTGACTGATACCTTTCCAGAAGCGAGAACGCGTGGGTTGGTTTTGTGACAAAACTTATTGGGAGCCCCTCGTAATTTCAAATAATTAATTTGAATTAAGAAACTTCATACTTTGGATTGTGATTTTATTAGTAGTTTTGTAATGTTAGACATGAGAGTTAAAATTGTTTCGTAAAATCAAAATATCGTTACTTTCAGAAAAATACGAATGAAGCATTTAATGAAAACAACTGTAGACGATGGAAGAAAACAAATGAATATTTATTAATTAATGATTTGATGCTTTTGTTTCAATTTTGGCACCGAATTTTTTTTCTATAAAATTCGAATTGTAGTTTTAGTTATGTAAATTATTAGTGTTGGGACGATTAATTGAAATCGGAATCAATAATCAGAAATGATCGGAACTTTTGAGGATATTGGAATCGGTATCGGAATTGGAAAAATCTGTGCGTATTTTCCGATTCCAAAAACAATTCTTTTAAGTGTCTTTTTTATTTGATTTTGTTAAAAACAAAATCTTACACTGCTAATAGCAATGAAAAAAATATTTGTTGATTTTAAACTACTAGTAAAATTAAATTTATAAAGCATTTCCCCACAAGTTTGTTTCTTTTATGTTTGAGTAGATATCTGCATATTTAACATGAGTTTTTTGTATGTTTGTTTGTTTTTTGTTTTGTTTCGTTTTTTGTTTGTTTGTTTTTTTTTTTGTTTTTGTTTTTTGTTTGTGTTTTTCCTTTTTGTTCGTTTTTTTTTTTTTTCTTTTGCGGTAATCGGGAATAAATAACAACTCTATTGTCACATACTTAGAGATTTATAAAGACTCGGAATCGGAATCGGTAATTCTATCAGAATCGGGACAAATATTGGAATCGTCCTGTCACTAAAACTTATCTTTCTCTGCGGTTCTCTAATTTCATAGAAAGTTAATTTAACCAAGTATCTGATGTTTTATATAATTCACCAAACATCTTTTATTATTATTGATTAATGACGAAAACAATTGAAATAAAAAAAAAACATTCTATAACATATAAAGTTATTTTGTCGGATTTTCAAAGTTTGGCCCAAATAGCATTAAAGTTGACAAATCAAACTTTGCTTCTGACGAGCTAATTTTCATTTGTTTTAACGTGTTAGTGGCAATGTGATAAAGTTTTTTCACTACACTTTTTCTAGCGTTGTAAACGGGGTTCCAGTTCATGTGTGCTGTGAATGTTAGGCCAATAATTTTGAATGAAATCAAAGTTGGAGTGTTATTATCCTCAATTAGTAGATAGTGTAGAGTGGTCCATGACTTGCCTAGGATATAGATAACGGTTCCATCTTTTGGAGAACCACGTTGACAATTAATATAAATAGTTATAAAATAACGAATGAAGAACGTTATAACAAGGTCCTCTGCCGAGTAAAGTATTTTGATTTATCCGTGTGGTTGGGGCATTTCCGGAACGGTTGTTCCTATTTACAATGTCTCCCCACGGGACAGAGGTAGACACCAGGGTCGTTTTTTAACGTGGGGAAAAGGAACAAAAATAAAAATTGTCTCAGTCGTGAAGGATTTTTCCTCCACTGACAGAGAATAGGAAATTGAAATGCAGCATCTGAAGAACAGATACTACACTTTGATCTTGTCCCGAAGCTGTTACGTCTTGGGTAAAACAACCAGCTACTCGGGTGTGAACACAATAAAAAAGTAAAGGCCTTACATCTAGGGATTAAGATGTCATTTGATATGCCCGTTTGCCGGATCTTCTTTCTTCTAGCGACATTAGGGTACGGAGTTTTTAGCTCCATAACACGAAGGACAGGCACATTTTTATATAACAACATGAATTGATTTTACTATTAAAACAGCATTTTATAAGAACTTTAGATGTTGACTAAGCTTAAGACCACCTTCAACGGCCAACTGAATATCTTTTTCTCTTCTCTCATGATGATAAAAACAAGCCAAAAAGAGATTATATTTATTACCTATCACCATCACCATCACTATCATGCAGTCCGTCAGTCTTGACGATGACTAGTCGGGGGCTCGATGCTTTATCCTTCGGCTTAGCTTAGTACTCTTTCTGTGTGAAACGTCCAGTACTCTTTGACAGGAACCATATGCCGGGGTTGTGTCGTCGATACAGCTCTAAGGCGTCTCCAATCTTTCTCTGTATTTCTTCCTACCTTTTGTGGAGTTTGTTCCGCCAGCTACTCATATCTTTGGCTTGTTCCTCCCAATTCTCGACATTGACGTTCATCGCCTTCAATTTGGGATATAGGCCATTCAGACACGTGAAAACCTTTTTAATCGGTTTTCATCCGGAAAAGGGGATGCTAAGGGGTCAAAATTGAAAAATGAAATAAATGCTTATGTACGTATCGATCGTCCGACCTCTATTGGAGTATGGCATCCAAGCGTTGTCTACATACCTTGTTCGTGACATTCAGCATCCGGACCAAATGCAGAGGCTGCCGTCCCGGACGGTGCGAGGTTTTCGTGACCTTCCTTATGGGACCCGTCTGCGGCTGAACCTTTTTTCGCTGGAACGCCGACGACTGAAAGAGCACGACCTGAAACACTTAGCCCGCATTTTCCATCTGCATATTGGCTCCCTGAAATAGACTGTCGCTTGAGGTTGTCACCCTACCAACAACGGATCAGTTCAAGACGAAGTTGGATAAGTGCTGGTCAACTGTATTTCCGACCGTCTAAATTCGTAGCACCTCTCCCTCCCTCTTTGCTCGCTTTCATTTTTTTTTCTCACTTCTGGCGCCCTTCTTAACAGCGATGAAACATGCAATGTTCTAATGGCGTGGTGTAAGAATGAGGAATGAAGTTATTTTCTTAAAACCTGAAACAACGAGCTGAAATTCTTTTTTATTATTTGTCTCTTTTGCGATCGAGTCTACAACGTATTGGGCCCAGATTGCTTACATGTGCGTAACGTTGCACTATTCCTGTAATGACATCATTCCTGTTAATTGCAGTGTAATGCTGGTTCTGTGCAGTTTTAGCAGGTTAACCCTCCCAGGCTTGGTTTTACTTTATTGCTAATCGTTTGAAGCGCCCTTATTTGGGAATGCCGACGGGGCTGCGCAGGCACTTTTTGCACGTCAGGTTGCCTCTCCACGGGGTTGCTGTCTTCTCAATCCCACTTTCTGGCTCTGGTGTCACATTTCTTGCATTGGGAGAGAAATAAACATCGTCTCTGGGTGAATTTCATTAGTTACACCTATGTGTCCCTTGGATCCTCTGTGACTGAAACGCAACTATTCTTTGCCAGAAGACAACGAAAACTAAAACTAAAAATTTAAATTTTGTCAACAATGTGAACGAAAGGTGATTTTTTTTTATCATTTTTGATTGGTCGTTTTAGAAAAAGTTCAAAAAATGAAAAAAAAAAAAAAAAGAATGAAAAATAGACTGAAATTCCCGGGCATTACCAAGTAGGGATAGCTGGAAATATAGAAGAAGAAGAAGAAGAAGAAGAAGAAGAAGAAGAAGAAGAAGAAGAAGAAGAAGAAGAAGAAGAAGAAGAAGACAAAAAAAAAAGAAAGAAAAAAGGAACTAAAAGAAAAACAAGAAGAAATAAAGAAGAAAAAAGAAGGAAAAGAATAAAAGAAGAAGAAGAAATAAAGGAGAAGAAAGTAAGAAGGAATAAAGAAGAATAAAAAGAAGAAAAGAAGAAGAAAGGAAGAAAAGGAACACAAAGAAAAACAAAAAGAAATAACGAAGAAAAAGAAGAAGAAATAAAGGAGAAGAAAAGAAGAAGAAGAAGAAGAAGAAGAAGAAGAATAAAGAAAGAAAGAAATAAAGAAAAAGGAACAAAAAAGAAAAATAATAAATAAAGAAGAAGAAGAAGAAGAAGAAGAAGAAGAAATAAATGAGAAGAAAAGAAGAGGAAGAAGAAGAAGAAATAAAGGAGAAGAAAACAAGAAGAAGAAGAAGAAGAAGAAGAAAGAAAGAAAGAAAGAAAGAAAGAAAAAGGAACAAAAAAGAAAAATAATAAAGAAGAAGAAGAAGAAGAAATAAAGGAGAAGAAGAAGAAGAAGAAGAAGAAGAAGAAGAAGAAGAAGAAAGAAAGAAAGAAAAAGGAACAAAAAAGAAAAATAATAAATAAAGAAGAAGAAGAAAAGGAGAAAAAGAAGAAAAGAAGAAGATGCCTGCATGGAGTATTGTTGCTACATCTGGGCTGGAGCATACACTATTAGACTCTCCCCCTTACAGGATCCAAGTAAAGAGTCTCAAATCTAACAGGTCCAGCACTACTAACCAAATTCTTACCCCTGTCTTATCGTCGCGATATTACATCCCTATGTTTTACAAGTACTTTAATTGAATGTGCTCCAACGAGCTTGTAGTACTTGTGCATTCTCGACTGGCCTGACAATTAGCAAAATCCTCCCCCCCCCCCACTGTAGAGGTCCCTAGACGCCAGACAGTTTTCTACTCGAATAATTTATTCTCTCAAACTGACTCAAACTTTGGAATTCCATCCCGGTTTCCTGCTTTCCTAACTGTACTAACATGCAGAAATTTTAACGTCATGCCAACAGGGATCTCGCTGCTCAACTCCCTACAGAGTGCTCTCTGTAGATATGGTAGCCCCCCCCTCACACCCACCCTCTCACGTCCAAGTGACAATATACCTTGCTTGGAGTGAATAAAGCAAAGAAGAAGAAGAAGAAGAAGAAGAAGAAGAAGAAGAAGAAGAAGAAGAAGAAGAAGAAGAAGAAGAAGCATTTCGTTTTAAAAGATGGCGTCGTGGTGGGTGTGAAAGTAATGGCGATGAAAACGATGGCGTCATCTTTGTCGTTATATATTTACCAGACGCCTATTGCTTTTGCCTGGATCCCACCAAAATACAAACAAGGATATCAAGTGTTGCCTTACAAATAAAAAGAGGAAAAATCAGAGCTCGTACCCGCCCTTTTCTCCCCCAAGGCGGTTGTGTGATCTATGATGAGAAATAAATAATAAATAAACAAATAAATCAATATATATATATATATATATATATATATATATATATATATATATATAAGCAAAAGAAATCAGTTTCTGCAAATATGATTTAATACTTTCTTTGTTGCTGTTGTTGTTGTTGTTTTTATTTATTATTATTATTATTATTTTCGCGTTAATAGTTTTACCATTTCGACATTTAAGATATTGTTGTTTTCTCTATAGGATTTTTTTTATTTCGTAGGTCGTCTTCGTAAGGTTGGCGGGAGCGGGGAAATCGGTGCCGGACCATTTTTGTAGACGATTCTCTGATCTTAAAACGCTGGGGAATACCCTTTTCTACTATTAGCTCTTTCATGTTTTTCCTTTTAAGGAAACAAATGATATTATCAGCAAAATATATTCATATGTATACACACACACACACACACACACATATATATATATATATATATATATATATATATATATATATATATATAATTAAACAATACCTATTCTTTATACGTACAGATACTAGTGCTCCATGCTTACGTAATCATCATTATAGGGGTACCAATTCCGACCGGTCATGAGATTCGAACCCAACTACGAAGCCACCTTTCGCTAAGCCTTTACCTCAAGGCTACCGAACAATTGCCACGAAAATGAAGGGAATTAAGAACTATTGAATTCAGGCGTATATATTAGACAATCTACAGTGTTCAAATGAGCGGAAGCCATGAACATTGCATAGACGCAAATTGACTGCCTTTTAGTTATTATTCCACAGACAGTATCCATCCTTAAGTATTGTTAAAGAGGCTTGACAATTGCAACTAAACAATAATTATGCTTTATACCTACAGACACTTTTGTTTAATGCTTACGCAATTATCAGTGTAGGGGTGAAAATTCCATCCGGTATATATATAATGAATTTCTCGTATCAGTAGAAAAATTACCGAGAGTGCTCAATTGTTTATGCAAAAGTGTGATACAGTTTTAATGTTTCTGTTCGGCGTGATAAAAGTGTGTGTGTGTGTGTGTGTGTGTGTGTGTGTGTGTGTGTGTGTGTGTGTGTGTGTGTATATTAATCTTGGGAATCGGAATCGCAATCGGGAATCGAAAAAATCAGAAATTCTGGGGCTAAAAAATTGCGCCTATTTTCCGATGCCGACAACGATTCTTTTTATTGCCTTTTTTTATTTCACTTTCTTTAAAGAAAAATATTCTGCCGCTGCTAGTAATATTAAAATATTGAATATCTATTGATTTAAACCTATTGGTAAAACTAAAATCGATAGATCATCCCTAACATTTTTTATCTACACGCTTAGGAAAATATCTGCACATATATCATGTGTTTTTGCGGTAATCGTGAAAAATAACAACTTTATAGTTAAATATGTAAAGATTTAGAAAGAATCAGAATCGGAATCGGTGATTGTATCGGAATCGGGAATTTCATACGGAATCGATAATTGTATCGGAATCGGTAAAAATACTGGAATCATCCTATGCCTAGAATATATGCATGAATGAAGGTGAGTGTTCCTATTTACGATGCCCCCTACTGCACTAAGACGCCAGGGTCGTACTTTTAAACATGAACAAGAGGAACAAAAATAAAAATTGTCTCGGTCGTGGAGGATTGCTCCTCCACTGACAAAGAACAACAAATGTAGCATCTGAAAAACAGATACCACACTTTATGAAGGTGGGTGTTTTCGCGGGTGATGAAGGACATGAGTATTTTCTTTATTAGTAACCTTCTATTTCATTTTCAGTTTTTCTTAGTTTTTTCTTTCTTCATATCTGATTTTCCTTCATGGGGCAAATCCCCCCCTCCCACTCACTCCGCAAGATCAGGCTGGTTACATTTTTCGACCCCTTATAAAACAAAACCTATCAACCCTTTTTAGGACTAGTTTAGGAATCTTTTTTTTTCCTGTCCCTACATCGCTCCCCCTGTCTCCCTCACTCACTCTCTCTCTCTCTCTCTCTCTCTCTCTCTCTCTCTTTCTCCTACATTTGTGAACACATATGTGCCTAGGTGTTTGTATATATGTATGCATGTTTGAATATATATGCATACATGTATGTGTATGTGTGTATATGTATTTACATATGTGTGCCAAATATTTCAGCCAGGTTACCCAACCAACTCATTGGCTATAACCTGCAACCTCTCCCGCCGCCTGACACACACATCTCCTTGATTACACTGACGACGGCCGAAGGTACCGTCGAAATTAGGGTCTTTTAAAAACTTTTTTCAGGGGATATTTTGTATTTTTACACGTCATCAAATAAGAAATAAATAGAGAACATATTTAAACACTTTTCGTATTTTGATTTTGATACATACACACATAGAAATAAACAAATGTTTATTTTTAAAAATCTGCGCTATCTTGATTACCAAACTTACATTTATTTTACAACGGAGTCACCAGTTATCAAGATCCAGAGGCCACTCGAGGATAAGGGTTAATAAGCGTACAGTGGTTAATGGGACAATGTCGTAATAATTATTAGTAGTGGAAATTTGGTAAATTGAATTACTTAAGGGGAACGGCTCATCAAGAACTTGTTTACGTTGGACTTGGAGATGACTATATTATAGTCAGCTGGAAAGAGAGTTCCACAGATGTGCAGTTCTAAGAAAGAAACTTTGTTCATGGAATCTACGATTAGGTTTAGACACAGATAAAGAGTGGGGGGAAAATTATTGATAGTGTTTTCAGCTAGACGATTGTTTCTCGTGAAAGTTTAGTGAGGGGGGACCATAGACTGGAGCTCAGACGAGCACTTGCCATGAAAATAACGATAGGCTCGCAATGTCTCTTCTGTGCGAAAGGGGTTGCAAGGAAGAGAAAAGGGGATCCCCCACTAGGCTACGAAGTCTGTTTTGAACTCTGTCAAGGCAGGATAAGGTATTTCTAGCAGCTCCTGCCCAGATGTGGCAACAGTACTCCAATATTGGACATACCTGGCTCTTATATAGGTAGAGAATTGCATCAGCAGTGAGATATCTATTGGATCGATAGAAGGATCCTACGATTTTCCCAGCGTCCTTGGCAACAGATTTGATGTATGTGTTCCATTTCAGATCAGGAGTAACGGTCAAGCCCAGGATCTTGTCAAAACATGGAGCTTCCTCAAGATGCAAGCCATTCATTTCAATTATTTTACTCTTACTCCACCGGTGGCAATTCCACAGCGGACTGAG
Organism: Euprymna scolopes; assembly: GCF_053919585.1. Classification (NCBI taxonomy): domain Eukaryota; kingdom Metazoa; phylum Mollusca; class Cephalopoda; order Sepiida; family Sepiolidae; genus Euprymna; species Euprymna scolopes. The sequence goes on along the minus strand of NC_136496.1, from coordinate 28,080,962 downwards.
TCATGTGTAATATATTGATGTTGGCACTTTGTAGATATTAAGCGTAAATGGAGATGCTCTGATATTATTGTAGTTATTTTTGTAAAACTGCAATAGCATATATCCAAGCTAGCAGGCACGTAAAATACGCTTAAATATGATATTTTAATTTTGCAGATTTCGTATATATTATTATAGAGTTAATGTTCTATCGATTATTATATATTATAAAGTTGCGATAATAAAAATATATCTATATGACTTGGGTTCATCAGCTTGAATCGAAACCGAATCCCAAGGCAGACCAGCGGAATAGTTACATAGGCGAGCAATTCTAGGAAAGAAGCTTTGTTCCTGGAATCCATGTTTACCTTTTAGGCACCGATATAGAGTGGGTGAACTTATTGATAGTGATTTTAGCTAGATGAGTGATTATTTTATGGACGATTGGCGAGGGGTGACAATAGATTGAAGTTTAGTCAAACACTTGTCATGAAAATAGCGATAGAGCAAGGAAAGTTCACAACATCTCTTTTGTAGGAAAGTAGAGAAAGGAAAACGCAACGTCTCTCCCGTGGGGTTGTAGAGAGAGGAACTGGATTTGTTCGTCTTCCTTCTAAAACAACGCATTATACTATCTGTTTTAATTCTCATTTACTTTCGCTCCATGCCGGCTCCAACCAGCGCATTCTCACCCGCGACTTTCATCCTTTCCGTGACGCACTTTACTTTTCTCCTTTCGACCACGTGCTGTCCTTTCATTTCTTTTTCTTGTGACGCAAGCTCGCGCACATTGCTAATGTGCATGCGTGATGTAACGGCTACTGCTGCTTACATTTTCGCTAACTACATATCCTTCGCCTACTGGTGATATTTTCACACGTGCTGTTTTGACCAAGATCAAAGTGTAGTATCTGTTCCGGCAGATACTGCACTTTAAGATAATTTGTACCAGTCAATGGAGGGGAAACCCTCTATACTGGGACAATTATTATTTTTGGTAACCAGAGTGCCCCCTTTTTGCCTACTTTTAGGGGAGCTGGTTTTTACCTCACATTAAAAACGGCCTTGTGCCTAATTTGCTCAGTGGGGGAGCAAATAAATACCATCTGTTCCGGCAGATACTGCAAGCAAAGACCAGATGTGGGGGCAACCACACATACCTGACCTTTAACCAGCTCCCATTTCCCACCTCTCGGGAGCTGGTCCCCTTTTTCCCTTCCCCCTCCCTTCACTCCTCACATTAAAAATTGGCCTTGTGCCTAATTTGCTCGGTGGGGGAGGAAATAAATACCATCTGTTCTTCAGATGCCATTTCTTGTTCTCTTTCGGTGGAGGAGCAGTCCTTCACGATTGAGACAATTTTTTTTAGTTTTGTACCTTTTCTCCAGGTTAAAAAACGACCCTGGTGTCTAACTCTGTCCCGTGGGGACGCATTGTAAATAGGTACAATGATCTATCATTGTGGCACGTGATATATATATATATATATATATATATATATATATTCAAGCAAATATTATTAAATGCAATGGAGACACTTTGCTTTATGATTCTTTTTTTTTTTTTTAATTTTTCAATTTTCCGTATAATCTTTTTTGTATCCAAATCAAAAATATTGATAAAAGTTCCATAGTTGTTGCTGTCACGAGCGCCTTCGATTCGTCCATGAATCTTCATCAGCTGTTGATGTATATATATATATATATATATATATATTAATCCTGGCTTGAGGTAGTTGCCTGTCTAGTCGCACTGATGAGCTGTGAAACAGCGAAACAGTACTGTATGTGAATGACTATATATATATATATATATATATATATATATATATATATATATATATATATATATATATATATAAAAGATAGAAAAATGAAATGAAATGTAATAAGTCCCCAGACGTACACCTCCACCGTACTGTATACCGATACTCCATGGCTGACTGGGATAGCTTCCGTACATTCATATCTGATCTACCTCTGCATTCCATGTTTAAAAAGGATGTGTCCTCTATAGTATCAGACCTGCCCGAATGGGTAATTGTAGGCATTGACCAATTCATACCATCTAAAAAATTCCAACAAAAACCTAACAGCCAGTCATGGTTCGCCCCAGAATGTGCTGCTGCTATCGCGCACAGAATCACCTTTTCCATAGCTACCAACGTAATAGATGCACTGAGACTAAAGCTGCTTTCAGGAACGCCAGCAACCACTGTAAAAGAGTAATAAAAAAATGCAAGAGAGCTACATGCCCAGTCTGTTAAATCCAAAGTAGCTGATCAGCGGCTTGGTTCCCACCAGTTTTGGCAAATAACAAATAGGATCCTCAACAGAAGTGTGCGTTCTATCCCAACCATTATCCATGGACCAGAGGTCATCTCGTCAGCATCAGACAAGGCCAAACTATTTGCCACGAACTTTGCAGCTAATTCTACCCTATTCGACGAAGGCCATCAACTCCCCATATTTCCTCCTATAACACAGAACACGCTAGGTAACATACAAATATCTGTGCATGAGGTCGCCAAGCTAATCAAGAACCTTGATTCCAGTAAAGAAACTGGCCCTGACGGCATCCCAATTATAGTGTTAAAAAAGCTTCAACCAGAAATTGCTCCCATACTTACGAAACTGTTTAAGCATTGCCTTAAGGAGAAGTGCTTTCCAACACCCTGGAAAACCTAATCAGTATGCCCTGTATTTAAGAATTCAGGTGATAAGTCATCTCCCTCTCAGTACAGACCAATAAGTCTCCTGTGTGTTATGAGTAAGTTGCTGGAATCCATATTAAATAGAGAAATAGTCAACTACCTCAGCAGAAGTAACCTTCTTAGTGACACGCAATGTGGTTTCCGTTCTACAAGATCTGTCGCAGATGTGCTAACGGTTATATCTCACAGGATTAGTGAATCTCTTGACAAAGGTTTCCTTTCTAAGGCAATTGCTCTTGACATATCAAAAGCCTTTGTCAAGGTATGGCATAAGGGCCTACTTCACAAGATTTCCGGCTACGGTATCACTGGAAATGTTTTCTCTATCATTAAATCATTTCTTTCTGATACGCTCATAAGAGTAGTGGTCGATGGACAAAAATCAGAGGCCTGCAGTATTAATGCTGGAGTCCCACAAGGGTCCATCCTGGGCCCAACTCTCTTCCTGATCTACATCAATGATCTCCCTAAACACATACTTAAATCATTCGTTGACATCTATGCTGATGACACGACAATTTACGGCAACACATCAAAGGCTGTAAATGACAAAGTTTTCTCTCCTCTGATCTCGAGCGCTTGGTTCAGTGGGGGAAGACGTGGCTGGTTACCTTTAATGCCTCTAAAACCAAGCTTCTATCTTTACATCATCAACGCTCTGATCCCCATCTGGCATCAATTGAAATGGATGGCTCTCGTCTAGGAAAACACCCATGTTTTCACAAGCTTCTGGGCTTGACCTTTACTCCTGATCTTAAATGGAACACGTACATCGTCTGTTGCCAAGGTCGCTGGAAAGATGGTGGGATCCTTCTACCGCTCCAGAAGATATGGTCTTTGGTGTGTTTTTAAGCGAGGATCACATCATTCCACCTCACATCTTCGAAGTCGGCTTGAAAGTCAACACCAAAGTGTACTTGAATATGCTAAAGTGTGGTGATCCCCTGGTGCAATGAGGTGGCCGCTGGCAGACTCTGGGTGCGGCAGCAGGACTCGGTGCTAGTCTACTACATGTCCAAAGACACTCAGGCTTGGCTTTACAAGAAATGCTACGACTTTATACCTTTCTTTTACTGAACCCGCTGAACTAGTTTGCTTGATGATACATCGAGAACATCACCAACATGACCTCCCACAACACCAAAGCCAGTCTGATCGCCGTCATCCGCCGAGTATTCACCGAACTCCTGCCGGCACTTGCGGAAACGGAATGCTCCCTGTTCCCGACGCGTATGGAGGCGGTGATTGAGGCCGAAAGCGGCTACATTGAATAGATGTCAGCTCTACTACATAATCAAGTTACCTGAATTGATGTTTTTTAATAAAAGTTTTAAAATAAAGCTGTAGTGTTGTTTTCTTTTGGGCGCCATCTTTATCGCTATTTCACTTAATTTATGAAGCTCGATGTAATTACAGAGCATATAACAAACAAATGACAATTTCATGATGTTGGCCATCTTACAATTTATTCCTTTATTTACGTTGACATTTACAATTCTTGACAGTGACAATTTCGTGGCACAAATTCTAAATTAAAATTTAAGTTTAGGCTGATTATTAATTCCGTTTTATTTGTTTTGATTATGTTGTATAGTAAAAGAGTTGAGGTAAGGATTTGATATTGGATATCTTCCAAGTGTCCAAATTTCATGAAATGAATTGAGGGAAATAGATGAATATTTGGAGTATGTAAAGAAATTGCTTGGAAGTAATAGATATAGTCATATGGAATGATTTTCCAGGGCGGTGCTGACAAATGACAATAATGAAATTTGCCAATATTAAATTTTGTGGAGTTTTAAGTGAAAAGGTGCATTTTGTAGGATCTTAGTATATGTAGCCTTTGAGGTGTGTTTGATAGGGACCTAAGGAGGAGTATGTAAGTGATTAAGAGGGTGTGATTTTAATGCCTACAATTTATTGATGTTTCTTGATTCTTAATTAGGAGATTATACTTATCTTTAAATTTGGTGATAAAGAGTTTTTCATTTAAGCAAAGGAAACAAGTGGAGTTAAGTGATTGTCAAGTTCTGTTTTTTTTTCAGGATTTCCCATTTAACAATCGGTGAAAAGTTTTTTCCTATTAGTTCAATTGTATCTTATCATTATACTTTATATTCGTGAATACCTTTTATAGCCAGTGTATCTTTGTTTAAAAGTGTTGCTAGTTTGACATATGTAGAATTTGTTAGTGACAGGGTCCACTTTTACTCTTATGTTAGCTGGATATATAACGAAGGTTGCCAGACAGTTCTGTTTGAGAGGACAATCAGATTTATCTCTACAACTACAAGTTTTAATTTTTTTACTCTGGTTACATTGTTTTATCATTTAAATTTTTGTTGTAATGTTTTTTATTATTCTTCCCAAGTTATTGTTGCAACTGTAGCTTAATTTAACAAAGTTTTTAAAATATTTTGTGGGCGATATTGTTAGAGGGGAAGTGTAGCTTAATGAGGTTTAAGAATTTTTTCTAGGTTGGTTTTAACCGTTTGATTGAAGGGAGAGGTAAACCAAATGATTTTCCTTTTACGGGATTTTTAGATGTGGGCGTTTTCTTTCGAGGCTCTTTATACTCTAATTTAGTTTTTTTATATATATTCACTGTTTACAAAGGTCTTATTGTAAAAATTTATATATATATATATATATATATATATATATATATAATGCAGGGAAGTCTGCCAGTATATATATATATATATATATATATATATATATATATATATACTGGCAGACTTCCCTGCATTACGCTTAAATATGATATTTTGATAAAAGAAGATTTCGTATTTATTTTTATATTATGTTGGACCCAAGACATAGTAATGATTCAAAAAGTTATTAAAAAAATGACTCGTGCGGCACCACCGAGAAACGAAATCAAAACGTTTAGCTTGCAATTTACTTTTTCGTTTAACGTTAATGCCTGGTCTATGAAGACATATTTTCTGCAGGGCTAAAAATTAAAACATGAACAAATAGCTATTACGTTACGCATTCGTTGTGTTGAAGTTCAAGCTTCCTGGCAAATTCCATTTTTTTATCTTTTGCACATTTGCACCAATTTTCCCCTGCTAAAACCCAAACATAAAGTTTCGCATGGGTTCGAATACCCTATATATTATGTTCTATGTCTGTAGACGAAAAACTTACAGAGGAGTTTGGCAGGCAAATTTCTTTAAACAAATAATATATATATATATATATATATATATATATATATATATATATATATAGGCATGTATAAATATATAAAGAAAGAGGTTTGTGTTTACTGTAACATTTTTATGCAAATATTACGCACATATGACTCTTGTAGAATATCTACATGACTATAATTACACGTTAACTAAAGATCATCCTCTAAGAAAACCGGAAAAAACAATAGGGAATTAATTAAAATGAATGTTTTAAAGAATATGCAAATTAGCTAGATCGTTTGCAGATGAACGCAATTCTTTGGATTCATATATAACAAAGGACAAGATATTTTAGTAAAAAATATAATAAATTTATAACTTGAAATATTGCAGCTTTAAGAATTGAGCATATAATGTTATCAAGTGAATTTTTAAGCAATTTTAATGCTGCAATAATTTAAGTTATAAAGTTACTATATTTTTTACTAGAATAGCTTGCCCTTTTCCAGTTTTAACAAGTAGTCCCTTACTTTTCCATGTTTAAGCTTAACCATACTACTTTTCAGGCTCGCATTTTTCTATTGTAATTTATTTTACATTTCTCTCTCTCTCTCTCTCTCTCTCTCTCTCTCTCTCTCTCTCTCTCTCTCTCTCTGTATATATATATATATATATATATATATATATATGGAAAATACTACGGCAAGCCAGCATATATATATAGACACGGAATAATAAAATAATGTTAAAAAATACACATTGTTGGTGACTACTCCCTTATTTAAATATATATATATGTGTGTGTGTGTGTGTGTGTGTGTGTGTGTGTGTGTGTGTGTGTGTGTGTGCTGGCTTGCCGTAGTATTTTCCACTCTACTATTGGTGATCGTCCACTTTCTTTGCGTTCAAAAAGTGGTTCGCTAATGCTGCTTTTATTCGGCATTTTTGGTATTTGCATGTACATCAAAATTATTGTTGGGATGGCTTGTTTTCTGTTAACTTAAATATGGCCAAATGTTCATGTGCAGATCTAGGAGATTCGTACTCCCAGTCCTGCTTCCTTCCCTTTTGAAGATGTGGTAGTTTATTGCAAGTCGCCTGTGGCACCACTACAAGGGAATGCCGCCGGGTCTGTCAGGCATATTTTTTACAGGCTAGAGTATTATTCCTCTTGCGGTTCAATCCCACTTTTCCGACCCTGTGTCTCATCTTCATCTTGTGGTAGGGAGATATACACCAATATATATATATATATATATATATATATATATATATATATATATATATATATGTTCGTGTGTATGTGTTTTCACGTGTGTGTGTGTGTGTGTTTGTAGAAATATGTTTACTCAATTCTATTTCACTTTTTATTTATACTAATCCTTTAATTTATGAAGCTCGATGTAACTACAGAGCATATAAAAAGAAATGACAAAGGTCTATATTCTAAATTTCAAGATATTGACCATATTACCGTTTATTCCTTTAAGTAGGTTGTAATGTCAAGAATTGTGTATGTCAACTTACTTAACGGAATAAACGGTTAAGATGGTCAACATCTTGTAATTTATGATATAGACTTTTGCCATTTATTTGTTTATATATATATGTGTGTGTGTGTGTGTGTGTGTGTGTGTGTGTGTGTGTGTGTGTGTGTGTGTGTGAGAGAGAGAGAGATAGAGAGAGAGAGAGAGAGAGAGAGCTTGATGTTTTCGGCGACTTGTGTGTGCCGGAAGAACGGGAATGAGAATCTCCACGTGTGTAAACATCGTCCCGTCATCCAAACGACGCTTCAAATTTTTTCACATTTTTATTTCCTGCCTTGGTGGAAACGGTGGTAGCTATAAAGTGATTCTTAAATGATTTTATATGAAAAAATATATATATATATCAATCGTCCCCTTTTAAAAAAAAAAAAAAAAAAATCAGATTTATGAAACGTGTCTTTCTTTGAAGCTGCCCCTCCTCTTTTTCTCCCTCCCCCTTTCTCTCTCTCTCTCTCTCTATCTTCCCCTCTCTCTCTCTCTCTGTCTTTCTCTATCTCTCTCTATATCTATATTAATCTCTCGCGCTCTCTCTCTCTCTCTCTCTCTCTCTCTGTCTTTCTCTATCTCTCTCTATATCTATATTAATCTCTCTCTCTCTCTCTCTCTCTATATATATATATATATATATATATATATATATATATATATCACTCTATTTCTCTCTATTTATTTCTCTATCTCTCTTTATCTTTAACTTCTTATTCTTTCTTGTCTTTTTTTTTCTCGCGCCATTCGTTTATTTCTGTTTCATTATATTCTGACTCTTGTATATTTAAAAAATCGTTCCCAACAAACCGTTTAGTTTTAAACTATCTTTCAAGACATGCTTCAATATTTGTCTTTCTGTATGTCTGTTGTTCAATCTATTTATATTCCAAACAACAAAACTGGGGATTCGTATTATTTGGATTCTTCGGACTACTCTTCTCATATTGAGTGTCATTTTCACAACGTTTCAGTCGATGGAACCGCAAGAACCCGTGGCGCAATGGTAAGAATACTTGACAAAATCAACAGTAAAGGGTTCAATTCCTAATGTGGGCGACCCAAAAATATTATTAAGAATTACTTAGGGCCTGTAATCAGGCATGACTGGCTATCTATCTATCTATCTATCTATCTGTCTGTCTATCTATCTATCTATCTATCTATCTCTCTCTCTCTCTCTCTCTCTCTCTCTATATATATATATATATATATATATATATATATATATATATATATATATATATATATATGTATATAACTTGACACACCGGTTCTCGCCGAAGGTAAGCAATGTTGAGCCTGGCCAGTACCAGATGGGTGACCATTTCAGAAAGCTAGGCGCCGTATTTCCAGGTTGCTCTCTGGAGGCGCATTAATTCACTGGGAGCAAAGCATCCTCAGTCTTGGTTAAGATATGCATCTAAGAGAAGGTAATTTCGATGTAAAAACTTGTGTTGCAGTGTGTTCTTTGCCCTGTGGCACTCGTCTGCACCAACAAGGATTAACAGTAATACCAAAAAGCGTGGTTGGTTCTACACAAAGCCTTCGCCACTATAAACAAATAATCTGTGTGGATTTCTGAACAACTTAGTTGCGGCGAAAGCTTATACGTCGAAATCGACGGGAGAGTCAATCATATATATATATATATATATATATATATATACACTTGTGTCCGATATTATTCATACCCCCTCTTGAAAATTGAGTTTATTAGGTGTAACTTTGTAAGAATTTATTGTTTACGTCCATATTGATACATATTCTTAATAAACCTCTTCTGATCATTTTCGTCATTTTAAAATCTCGGGATACTTGTAATAAAAGAAATATACAGCTATTTATAAAATCTGCAATGTTCAAAAATAATCATACCCCCTTATTTTTTCAGTATTAATCGAGTTTCTGACTGTTTGTTTCCTGTTTGATTCTTATTTTGAATGCTTTTATACAACCTTTGATTAATTTCATTTCGTTTTTTGCATTTTTCAGAAATTAAAATGATATCAACTGAAAACCAAAAAAAGAATAAAAATTATTAGAATGGGGAAGAAAAAAGAGCTTAGTAATTATCTTAGGACTAAAATTGTGAATTCACATAAGGATGGTTTAGGTTACAAGTCAATTTCCAAGAAATTTGAGGTCCCTACAGCAACAGTACAGAGCATCATCAAAAAATTCCAGAGCCACCACACAACAAACAACTTGATTGGTAGAGGAAGGAAAAGGAAACTGTCTGCTAGAGCCACCAGGAATATTGTAAGAAGTGTTAATGCAAATCCAACCACCACTACTAAGGACATTTTAGAAAATCTGGAGTCTTCTGGCATAAAAATATCAAGGCAAACATTGCAAAGGACTCTGCATGAAAATGGTCTGAAAGGAAGAAGACCAAGAAGGACTCCATTGCACACCGGAAAACGCCTTGCAGCACGTTTAAAGTTTGCTAGGACCCATGTGAATTCTCCAGAGTCCGTTTTCTCAAGTATTTTGTGGACTGACGAAACAAAAATTGAATTGTTTGGCCATATGGATGCTTCTTACGTTTGGAGGAAGAAAGGAGAAGCTTACAACCCAAAGAACACCATACCCACGGTGAAACATGGTGGTGGTAGCCTAATGTTTTGGGGCTCCTTCTCGGCTAGTGGTCTAGGTAGTTTGGTCAAGATAGATGGAACCATGAAGAAGGAGCAATATTTGGAGATACTCCAGAAAAACATTAGACAGGATGCGGAGAAGCTCCATTTAGGACCAAACTGGGTCCTTCAACAAGATAATGATCCAAAACATACTGCCAAAATAGTCAAGAAATGGTTTGAGGATAATCACATTAATGTTTTGGAATGGCCTAGCCAGAGTCCTGACCTGAACCCTATCGAAAACCTCTGGCACATATTGAAAACTGAGGTTAAAAAGCGGAAATCTAGAAATTTGAGGGATTAAGAGAACTACTGCATTGAAGAATGGTCAAAAATCAGTGTTGATGCTTGTAAAAACCTTGTTGATAAATATCCACAACGGTTACAGGCAGTTATTAAGAATAAAGGGCATGCTATTGACTATCAGTAAGAGAGGTATGAATAATTTTGAACTAGTGCCATTATTGTTTTTCTTAGTATAATGCTTCAAACTTGCATAATTTATTTATTTGTTGAGTTTAAATTAAATGCTTATGCTTGATTTATTGTTTGAAATCCCTTTAATATTGTCTATCTTCTCGTTTGAGCAATATTCTTATAGAAATCTCAAAGATCCGAGGGGTATGAATAATATCGGGCACAAGTGTATATATATATATATATATATATATATATATATATATATATATATATATATATATATATTCATATAGGTGCCCGGAAAACTCGTCTCGGGAAAACCCGTCTCCGGAAAACTCGTCTCCGGAAAACTCGACCCCGGAAAACTCGTTCCCTTTCGCTAGGTAGGAAAACTAGTCCCGTATTGAATAAATATCGATTGAAAACACATTTTATGATCGTTCTTGAAATCTTATACGTCGAAATCGACGGGAGAGTCAATCATATATATATATATATATATATATATATATATATATATATATATATATATATATATATATATATATGTATATATATATATATATATATATATATATATATATATATATATATATATATATATATATAGGTGCCCGGAAAACTCGTCCCGGGAAAACTCGTCTCGGGAAAACCCGTCTCGGGAAAACTCGTCTCCGGAAAACTCGACCCCGGAAAACTGGTCCCCTTTCGCTAGGTAGGAAAACTGGTCCCGTATTGAATAAATATCGATTGAAAACACATTTTATGATCGTTCTTGAAGGAGATATTGTTTTTTAAAATAGACTATAGCCCCCCATGATATTTTTAAAAAATATTTTTACTTATGTAATGTTTTTTTTTTTTAAATAAAATCGATTTTCTAAGTGTCCGTTTTCTACCTAACTGGCTAAGTTCTTAGTGGTTTCACTTATTTTAAAGCGTTTATTATGTTCATAAACGAGACCGCATATTTTTTTAATATTAATATAAAAAAGAATTTACTTATTTACTATTGTTTAATTTATTTGGAATCGTTTATTCGGTAAAGAAAAAAAAACACACCGAAAACAAACAAAAGTGTTACGTGAGAACGAGAAATAATGTCCGGTATATCACATCTTAGGGGTCTTGATAATCGCTAAAAAATAGAAAATTAAAGAAATTACTAAGGGAGATTTGGTTTTAAAAAGAAAATAATAAATTTTAATATTTTTTAAAATATAATTTTGAGAGAGGGGGGTAAAAACTATATCTCCCTCCGAAAAACAAGCAACAAAAAATGAAATTAAAAAGATTCTTGATAAACGATAGCGGAGTTTTCAATAAAATTGATTAATAAATTTATTTAGTGATTACTTTTTCTCTTAATGATTGATTTTAGAATTTTGAAGTAAAAATTAAAAATGAGTTAACGAGAGATTGTTAGCACATAGCATCTCTCGCGCCAAAAAAATATTTCGCTTTTAATTTATTAGTTAATTTTTGCAAAATTTGACAGGACGACAATAAATGTTGATAATTGATAAAATTATAATTTTAAATAACGCATGAGTGCATTTGGTATTAGAGAAAACAAAAAGATAACAACAGAAAAAAAACTATCATAATTAAAAAACAAAACAAAAAAAGTAACGACGAATCGAATCGCTCCCTGTTTTTTAATTTTTTTGTTTTGTTTTGTTATTATTATTTTTATGACTCCAAAAAATATCATTAAAATAAGAACAAAAAAAAGTGTAATTAACTTTGTATGAACATAATAAACGCTTTAAAATAAGTGAAACCATTAAGAACTTAGCCAGTTAGGTAGAAAACGGACACTTAGAAAATCAATTTTATTTAAAAAAAAGAAAAAAACATTAAACATGTAAAAATATTTTTTTAAATATTATGGGGGGCTATAGTCTATTTTAAAAAACAATATCTCCTTCAAGAACGATCATAAAATGTGTTTTCAATCGATATTTATTCAATACGGGACCAGTTTTCCTACCTAGCGAAAGGGGACGAGTTTTCCGGGGTCGAGTTTTCCGGAGACAAGTTTTTCCGAGACGGGTTTTCCCGAGACGAGTTTTCCGGGCACCATATATATATATATATATATATATATATATATATATATATATATATATAGAGAGAGAGAGAGAGAGAGAGAGAGAGAGAGAGAGAGAGAGAATATATATAGAAAATTTTGGACAAATATGGTAAAATAGTTCCCAAAATGGAGTGTTTTTATTAGCCCTAAAAGAGCTCATTGGGCACACCCAAGAGTTATCGCAAAGTATAGACAAACAAAATTATATAGAAATTATATATATATATATATATATATATATATATATATATATATATATATATATATATACATATATATATATACATATATATATATATATATACATATACATATATATATATATATACATATATATATATACATATATATATATATATATATATACATATACATATATATATATATATATATATATATATATATATATATATATTTACTATAATAATTAAATACCTACAGACACTAGTGTTTCATCCTTTCGGGATTCTTCAGTGCAGGGTGTCACGATTACTACCAGTCGAACGATTCGAACCCCGCGACACGAGACATCTCTGGCTCGATTAGCGGAGGCCGTCTAATGCTAATCCTAGAAAATGTCTTAAAATATTAAGGAGTCGTAAAATGTTTTAAAATATTAAGGGATTGTAAAATGCCAACCATTTAAGGGTAAAAAAAAATTAATGGATCAAAAAATGTCTTAAATCATTTAGGGATCGTAAATTTTCTAACATTCTTAAGAGGTAGCAAAATGTCTAACATTATTAAATGGTCGTAAAATGTCTAAAATTATTTAGTAGCTGTAAAATGTCTAAAAGAAATGTCTGAAGAGGTCGGAAAATTAATAAAGGCGTCGTAAATGTCTAAAATTATAAAGGGGTCTTAAAATATCTATAATTATGAAGGGTCATAAAATGTTAAAAATGATTAAAAATGCATAAAACTATTAAGGAATCGTAAATTGTCTAAAATTATTAAGGGGTGATAAAATGTCTATTATAAAGAGGTCGTAAAATGTCTAAAATTACAATTGGGCAGTGAAACGTCTAAAATTATAAGGAGTCGTAAAATATCTTAAATTATTAAGTGCTCGTAAAACTTTTTAAAAAAAATTTAAATGGTCATAAACTGTTAAAAATTAATAAGGGGTCGTAAAATGTCTTAAACTGTAAGTAGTCGAAAATGTATTACATTATTTAAGAAGCCGTAAGAATGTCTAAAATCCTTAGGGAGTCGAAAACTATCCAAAATTATTAAGTCGTAAAATGTCTAAAATTTATGAGGGGTTATGAAATGTTCAAAATTATAAAGGGACCGTAAAATGTCTTAAATTATAAAGGGTCAGAAAATGTCTCACATAATTAAGGGTTCGTAGAATGTCTAAAATTATTAAGGGGTCATATAATATCTAAAATTAGAATGGAGGCAGTAAAACGTCTAAAATTATCATGGGGGTCATAAAATGCTTAAAATTATTAAGGGGGGTCGTAAAATGTCTAAAATTATTAAGGGGGTCATAAAATGTCTAAACTTATCAAGAGGTCGTAGTATGTCTAAAATCCTTAAAGGGTCGTAAAATGTATTAAAAAATTTTAAGTTGTCATAAAATGCTTAAACTTATAAAGGGTCGTAAAATGCTTAAAATTATTAAAAGAATCGTAAAAATAAAGAAAAATATTTCTGGATATCATCTCCTCACCAGCATAAATGGGGAGGGGGTTATGATTAAGAAAAACACAAAATATTTCTAGCTTATTGAGGTAAAGTAGTTTGTGAATCTAGAAATTAATTAGAAAAAGAAAAATGTTGTAGTAATAAAAAATACAAATAAAATTAGAATAAAAATTTAAGTAAAAGTTTGGGTTTGTATTACTGTACACATAGATTCGAAAAAGTTGTCAAAAAACAAATATATAACAAATAAATGCTATCAAAGGCAAGATAAGTTACTTTTCTACCAAACTGGATATATTTTTCGCGTTTTTATTCAATGTAACATGTTTATTCAGCTCGAAAACCATACAGTGTTTACCGATGTATTGGAAAATTCAAGATGGCGTCTGACTCTCTCTTTAACACGGTAAGTTTGGGAAAAGGTGTTATAAATAAAAAACTGGATAAAATACTGTTAAAAACTCGCTGAATATATGTTACCGTGACATAGGTTGACATATATTCGACGGGTTTTTAATAGTATTTTGTCTAGTTTTTTTTATTTATAACACTTTTTCCCAAACTTACCGTGTTAAAGAGAGAGTCAGACGCCATCTTGAATTTTCCAATACATCGGTAAACACTGTATGGTTTTCGAGCTGAATAAACATGTTACATTGAATAAAAACGCGAAAAATATATCCAGTTTGGTAGAAAAGTAACTTATCTTGCCTTTCATAACATTTATTTGTTATATATTTATTTTTGACAACTTTTTCGAATCTATGTGTACAGTAATACGAACCCAAAATTCTTTTTTTGCTTATATAATTAATATTAGATATATTTTCAATTATATTTATTGTAAATGAGTATGATGTAATGATATAATGTTTATGTGATACAATTAAACTGTTGTATAATGATGATTAATTGGTTAGATTGTAAAAGCAGGAAAAATAATAATTACATTTTTTATTTTTTACTTGGGTAGGATTTTTATAAGGGAGAAATTAGCTATAATTATGAACAACTGGTTTTATAGAATTTTTCGATATGATATAATAAGATTTTAGCAAAAATAAGGAATTATATTTACAAAAAAGTTGATAAAATAATTACCTTTGTGAAAAAAAAATACTAGCAATCACAAGATTCAATCCTTAAACAATCCACTAACAAATGTCTGTTTTTCATTATAATTTCAAATGACTTACCTTAGAATTAAAATAACTGACATAAGCATTTAAAAGCAATTACCCCCTTACTTACCCAGCGAGTTAGATTTTAAAAATAATTATTTCTAAAACCGATGATCTCTTTTAGATTTTAAAAATATCCTTATCAATAAAGTTTTCCGCACCGATAGGCCTCCTTACAGGTAAAAAAAAGACAAAAAACAAAAACAATATGGAATCACTCCTTCACAAAGGTAACCTATCTCTGCTTTATCGTTATTTTCACGATAGGTGCTCGACAGAGCTTCATTCTTTGGTCCACCCCTATCTCGTAATACATTCACGTCAAACAATCGTCTAGCTGTAAACAATATCAGTGAGTTATCTAACTATCTGTCGGTGCCTAAAACTTAACGAAAATTCCATGAGAAAACTGCTCGTCTGTGGAACACAATACCGCGAAGCTACTTCCCAGGTGACCATAAAACATGGTCGTTTTCAAGTCCAACGTAAACAAGTTCTTGATGAGTCGTCCTCTTAAATGATTAATTCGGTGCCGGGAAAACTCGTCCAGGGAAAACTCGTCTCCGGAAAACTCGTCTCCGGAAAACTCGTCTCGGGAAAACTCGTCTCGGGAAAACTCGTCCCCTTTCGCTAGGTAGGAAAACTGGTCCCTTATTGAATAAATATCGATTGAAAACACATTTTATGATCGTTCTTGAAGGAGATATTGTTTTTTAAAATAAACTATAGCCCCCCCATAATACTTTTAAAAAAATATTTTTACTTGTTTAATGTTTTTTTTTGTGTTTTTAATAAAAGCGTTTATTATGTTCATAAACGAGACCGCATATTTGTTTTTATATTAATATAAAAAGAATTTACTTATATACTGTTGTTTATAAAAGGGTAAAATCGATTTTTCTACCTCGCCGACTATGTTGTTTATTTATTTGGAATCGTTTATTTGGTAAAGAAAAAAAAAACAGAAAACAAACAAAAAACATGTCGGTCGAGTGTTACGGGAGAACGAGAAATAATGCTTAGGGGGTCTTGATAATCGCTAAAAAATAGAAAATTAAAGAAATTACTGAGGGAGATTTGGTTTTAAAAAGAAAATAATAAATTTTACTATTTTTTAAAATATAATTTGGAGAGAGAGGGGGGGATAAAATCTATATCTCCCTTTGAAAAGCAACCAACAAAAAATGAAATTAAAAAGATTCTTGATAAACGATAGCGGAGTTTTCAATAAAATTGATTAATAAATTTATTTAGTGATTACTTTCTCTCTTAATGATTGATTTTAGAATTTTGAAGTAAAAATTTAAAAAATTAAAAATGAGTTAACGAGAGATTGTTAGCACATGGCATCTCTCGCGTCAAAAAATATTTCGCTTTTAATTTATCAGTTAATTTTTGCAAAATTTGACAGGACGACAATAAATGTTGATAATTGATAAAATCATAATTTTAAATAACGCATGAGTGCATTTGGTATGACAGAAAACAAAAACATAACAACAAAAAACTATCATAATTAAAAAACAAAACCAAAAGCGTAACGAAGAATCGAATCGCTCCCTGTTTTTTAATTTTTGGGTTTTGTTTTTTTTATTGTTTTTATGACTCCAAAAAACATTCGTTAAAATAAGAACAAAAAATAATTTGTAATTAACTTCGTATGAACATAATAAACGCTTTAAAATAAGTTAAACCACTAAGAACTTAGCCAGTTAGGTAGAAAACGGACACTTAGAAAATCGATTTTATTTAAAAAAAAAAAAAAAAAAAAAAAAACATTAAACAAGTAAAAATATTTTTTTTTAAATATTATGGGGTGGGGGCTATAGTTTATTTAAAAAAAAAACAATATCTCCTTCAAGAACGATCATAAAATGTGTTTTCAATCGATATTTATTCAATTAGGGACCAGTTTTCCTACCTAGCGAAAGGGGACGAGTTTTCCGGAGACGAGTTTTCCGGAGACGAGTTTTCCCGAGACGAGTTTTCCCGAGACGAGTTTTCCCGGGACGAGTTTTCCTAAATTCGATTAATTCCTATCCAACTTCCACCATAACCGATCATCACGGTGTTGTCTCACTTGATGCTTATTAACCCTTATCCTTGAATGGACTTCGGTGCTTTATAGTAATTAAAAGGAAAGAAAGAATAACGAGTAAAGAAAGAAAGAAGCGAAGAAAGAAAGAAGTGAAGATAGAAATAAGAATTTACAGAAAAAAAAAAACAAAAGAAAAAGGTGAAAAAAAATTAGAAGGAAAGAAGAAAATAAAAAAGGCGATTAAAAGAAATAAAGACTAACGAAAACGGAGAATTTCATAAAGAAAATTCGAAATAAGAACGAGACAGGAAGGAAGAAGAAAAACAAAATGGCGGCTTCTACAATTGCTTTCCTGTTTACAAGAAATTCGGTTAACACAGTTAGAAGAGGCGGCTGCTAAACAAAGGTAATACAGATTCAAAGAGAGAGGGGGGAGAAAAGAAAATAGAGGAGGGGATAGATAGGGGCGGCTGAAGGGTAGATATACAAACAATAAGTAAACAAATGTCGTGACGTGACACGTGAGAAATCGGGGGGGGGGGCGGAAATGACCGCTGTTTGACCGAACTTGAAATCTAACTAGAGAAGGAAAAACTCGGTCTGTGCATCTGTGTGTATATGTAGCAAAAAAAAAAGGCGGGGGGAGGGGGTGCTTAAACTTTTGGGGTAAGGGCTGAGGATAAAAAAAAGCGTACCCTTCCCTCCGTCACCTCATTTTTTTTTTTGTTTTGTTTTTTATTTTTTGTTTTTTCGCTGGTACAGGACTTACCTAATCGTCTGCTTGTAAATATCCAACTTTCTTCCCTTCACCACTCGGCCGTCCAAGAAATAAATACAAACAAACCAAACTGTCTGGTGCATAAACATGTCAATGGAGATATATAGATAGAGAGAGGTGTGGTGTGTATATATATATATATATATATATATATATATATATATATATATATATATATATATAATCTTTCAACCTGGAATATATATATATATATATATATATATATATATATATATATATATATATATATTCCAGGTTGAAAGATATCAAAAACTTAAGAATAATTGAATTTCAACAAGGATCATTGATAGTGCTCAATCAAGGAGAGCAAATTATAGTTTTTCGTTTTCTTTATGTAAATAGTCATATCTTGCTACGATGTGCAGACCGTTTCGATCGTAATTAATCTCATCACGCAAGAAAATTTTAAAATTAAAAAGGTTCAAGACCATTTTCAATTTTAGAGGAGAGAAAATTTGCCTGAGGTGAGGCAAGGTTAATGTTATAAATTTTCTTGCCTGATGAGACCAATTATGATCGAAACGGTCTGCACATCGTAACAAGATATAGCTATATTTACATAAAAGAATTTATATATATATATATATATATATATATATATATATATATATATATATATATATATATATATATATATATAAAGCAGAAGCTCAATGTTTGTTAAGCTATAAAAACAGATCATATATAGACAAGCGACTATTTAGCTAGTGATGCCTTCTATTTTTTTATTTCGCCGAATTGATCTGGTGGGCTTTCTCAAGGCTGCAACCATCTAAACAATATTCGATTTAATAGTCTATTTGTGTGTGTGTGTGTGTGTGTGTGTGTGTGTGTGTGTGTGTGTGTGTGTGTGTGTGTGTGTGTGTGTGTGTGTGTTTGACATCGAACTGACTCCCTTCGTCTAATGCATTCCACTCTCAAACTAAATAAAACGCATCAAATGAAATGACATCTGACGCAGAAAAACACGTTCAAAAAAGACACCAACCCAAACAATACCAATTCCCTTCCTAAACGGTTTTAGATATGCGCACGAATTCAGCATATACGTCCCAATTAATATGCGAGTTATCAAAAAATGTGTCCCAGTTGCAAATTGTTCCAATTAGAGTTTCACCAATCAGGAGATTAGTTGTATTTAATCCCTAGCTGCATTAAGAATACCAAAGGTATTAATGATTAATGATCAGCAAACGTCGATTGGACAAGTGACAATTAGTTTAGAACGAGTACAATTATATGACACAAATAAGACATAGTTATATTTAAGAAAATCGCAGTGCAATACTGGCCCTGTGCAGTTCTAGGAGGTCCACTCTCGAAGGCTTTGTCTTCTCTCTTTGAAAAGGGTCTAGGTTATTGCTAATCGCCTGGGGCACCTCTGCCGAGAAATGCTGGCGGTTATTTTACACAGGAATCACCACTTATCAAGGCCGGAAGCCACTCGATGATAAGGGTTAATGTGTATGCATTAGTCAATGTGGTTATAGCGTAGTAAACATAAGTAATGGGAATTATGTAAATTGGATTACTTAGGGGCACGGTTCATCAAGAACTTGTTTACGTTGGACTTGAAGACAATCAGATTGTAGTCAGCTGGAAAGCAGGTAATCTGAAGAGAGTTCGACAGGCGTGCAGTTCTAAGAAAGAAGCTTTGTTCGTTGAAGTTACATTTAGGTTTAGGCACATATAAAGAATGTGGGAAATTATTGTTAGTGGTTTTGGCTAGACGAGTGTTTTTCGTGAACGTTTGACGAGAGGGACATAGATTCAAGCTCAGCTGAGCATTTGCCATAAAAATAACTATAAAGCAGACAGGCTCGCAACATGTGAGAAAGAGGTTGCAGGGAAGAAAAAATGGCATCCCCTCACTAAGTTACGAAGTCTATCTTGAACTCTGTCAAGGCAGGATAAGCAGCTCCTGCCCAGATGTGGCAACAGTACTTCATCGTTGGCCGTACCTGGCTTTTTTATAGGTAGAGAATTGCATCAGGAGTGAGATATCTACTGGAGAGGTAGAAGGATCCCACCATTTTTCCAGAAGAAACTTTTGCACGAATTCAGAATATATGTCCCAATTATTAAGTGTTTCCAATTAGAGTTTTGCAAATCCGGAGGCTAGTTGCATTTAATCACTAATTGCATTAAATGGGGCTATTTATTGTTAAATGTCTTGGGCACATCTGCCGGGAAATGCTGACGAAACTTTTGCAGGGTGCAAATGAGTGCTCCTCTCAGAGGCGCTGATTTATCAATATACTTTCCGACTCTAATGCCATATTTCTCACGGTGGGTGAAGAATAAATATCATGTATCTCGGAGTTATGCTGATAAGTTAGCACGGTTAGACCTATTCTAAAGTCGGTCTTGATCGATTATGGCTAAAGTAGTGGGATGAATTGATCCGCGAAATTTTATAAGAATGACTAGTCTTAGGAATTGAAAAACCTCTAACACGCGTGTAATCACGGCTTTATGCAGACTATTGTTTGGGTTTACGCGTAAGAACCTGTAGGAAATCGGTTGATGTTAAACTTGAAGAAGGACGAAAAACAGGCCGAAAATTTGTCGCTAGCAAAACATATGAAATAAGACCATTTCTGAATTTCAAGATCGTTCCCTACACTTCCTAGTTTCTTACTTTCCCATGCTTCAATTTCCTCTGCTTTTCCTTGTTTCTTTTCTTTATAGCAAAGACGCGATAAGAAACACATGCACAGATGCGCTCAAATGATTAAGATTCGTGTTAGATGGGATCTAACGGTGGTCTAGTGGTTAACGACATGGGCTGACAACCTGGGTGTCCCAAGTTCGAATCCAGTCTATTCCAGTAAAATACCTTTTTTTTTACAAAGGAGTCACCACTTATCAAGGCCCGGAGGCCAGTCGAGGATAAGGGTTAACGAGTGTACGATAGTCAATGGGACAATGTCGTAGTAATCGTTAGTAGTGGGGATTTGGTAAATTGGATTACTTAAGAATTTGTTTACGTTGGACTTGAAGACTACAATATGTAGTCAGCTGGAAAGCAGGGAAACGGAAGAGAGTTCCACATGTGCGCAGTTCTAAGAAAGACGCTTTGTTCATGAAATCTACGTTAAAGTTTAGACACAGATAAAAAATGAGGGGAAATTATTGATAGTGGTTTCAGTAAGAGGAGTATTTTTCGTGAAAGTCTGGCAGGGGGGGGGGCAATAGATCGGAGCTAAGACCAGCACTTGCCATGAAAATATGTTGGCAACCTTTACTTTGTCCCTTCCATAATCAGCAATTTCTTTCTAAAAAATAATATAGACTAGAAAAATATCGAGGAGACCAATGCCAACAATAGAATCTTCGGATTCATACGATGATGATGATGATGATGATGATGATGATGATGATGATGATGATGATGATGATGATGATGATTGGTCAAATGTAGTAATCATTGATAAAGCTAAACCTCGCATTTTTAGGGGAAAATCTCGCCCCCAATAAAAATAAAACAGAAGTATTTGATATTCTGTTTTCATTGAATTTCAAATTAGTTCTACCCACACTCGATAATTCTGCTTTCTCTTTATCGTTACTGTTTTATCAACAGATTATACCATTCCTGTAATGATCTGGTCCCTGTTAATTTTGTGGTGGGAGTTTAGTTCTGTGCAGTTCCAGGAGGCCCACCCTCCTAGGCTTTGCCTTATTTATAATATAAAAGCGAAAATGTGTGTGCTTGTGTCTGTGTGTATTTTTTCGTATGCCCGCCAAAGGTTGTGGGGGGGCGCTCGGGGGGGGGGAATGTTTCTTGGAACTTTTTATATACTCCCTAGATTATAATATCGACGATTTACGAAAGGACGTCTTCTGTATCTTTTATTTCACGACTTTTATGTTACAAAATTCGCGATGTGATTTCATTTCTCTACTAATATGGCGTGATGTTTGACCTAAAGAACCACACGTTGACGTTCGTTTAACCACCTGCTTTTTAAAACGTTTTATTTCATTCCTTATCACTTCTCTGTCCTCATAGCGTTGTGGTAAGTTATCACGCTATTTCTTTCAAGGTTTCTGGTTCGAGTCTACTTCCCTACCAAGACTTTTTTTTTTACACCGACAAACACCCGGCAACACTGGGCATCCCCGCTAGTATCTATTATATAAAGGGCAAAATGGACGTGAGCGTTTGTGTATGTCCACAAAAGGCTTTTTGCAGTGGGCTTCTCGCGTCGATTAGATTCCACAAGATCGTAATATCTCGCATTCACAAACGGACATTGTCTCTATCTTTTTTTTTTTTTTTTTTTTTTTGGTGGAGTTAAACAAAATTCCCACCGTACCGTCATCTCCAGTGTTTGTTTGTCTTTTTCGTATAAAGAAAGCGAAACTATTGAAACGCAACTGCCTGGCCTTCGGGCCGGATATCTGTTCTGTAATTTGTCCTTGGTCAATGTAGGGGAAACCCTTCATACTGAGACAATTACTTCTTATTTGGATACTGCCAGAGTGCATCCTTTTTTAGGGGGCTGGTTTTCCATCCACATTAAACTAATTTGCTTTCGTGGGAGGTTTAAAAGAAACGCCATTTCTGCAAATCATCTTTTTTTTTTTTTCATTAACTACGTTAAATTTGAAAGCTTTAGACCTCCGGTCCCGTCATATAGACATCGGCTAAGACGTCAGATTTTCTTTCACTTTCTTTTCCGCTTTCGCGTCACGGGTTCGAGCCTACCTGCCTATTACCAATTTTTTTTTTTTTTTTGCACAACACACACCTACAAACACCCGGGCAACGTCGGACACCCAGCCTTGTTTTTAATTTTTTGTTTATTGCGAATCGTTTGAGGTGCCACTAGTGCGGAATGCCGACGGGGCGACCCAGGCACTTTTTGCCTGTCACACTGCCCCTCATCGAGGACGATGGCTTCTAAATATCACCTGACTCTTATGTAGAAGTTTTGCAGTGGGTGGGGGGACTAAAAAACTACCGCTTTTCTTCATAATTGATTTGTTTCACTCTTATTCTCGACCTTCGCATTTAAACAAGCAAATACTCATCCAAGATGGCGTCATCAGTGTTGAACAAAATACCCACCACGTGCCTCGTTATGAAAATATATCAAATAAAATATCCAATATTCTAATTTTAGAGTCTCATTACTTTTGACAAAACATGAATAAGATTGATTCGTTCCCAAACGGCATTGAACGCCTGCCCCTATTTTTTTTTTTTTTTTTGTCTACTTTTATCCAGAGAAACTGATAGTATTGCAGTTTGGGAGACTAGAGAGACATAATCGCATCGCTGTGCCCTTGTCACTGGGTCTGCTCAACTCTTAAGCGCAAACGCCTACGCAACTCTGAACCTGAAAACTGGGGTGTATGTGGGGGTCAATCAAGTACGTTTGTTCTTTTTGTGACATTCAAATTCCATCTGTTAATTTATTTCTATATTTATCTTGGGGGGAGATGCGCTCTAACTACGACATTCCTTCCAACGAGAACGCCTTCTCTGCTTCCCCCGATGCTATATTCGTTAACGGTTAACAAATGTACGTGTATACTTACCAGCTCGCATCGCCGGTTCGCTAGCGTCTGGCGAAGTTCTCTACTTCGAATTAGTTGAAAGAGACATTTTTAATAATAATAATTTCTTTCGTAAACAAAATCTTTCGCAATTCGTTCACATAAACATGTTTCGTAATGTTTATGTTAATTTATTATCTTTGAAATACGATCATAAAGAAATGGAAAAGAACGAAGAAATCATTTTGCCTGAGCAGGTGTGTGTGTGTGTGTGTGTGTGTGTGTGTGTGTGTGTGTGTGTGCGCGCGTGCGTGCGTGCATGTGCGCGTGCGTGCTTGTTGTATGAGAGAGAGAGAGAGAGAGGGCAGGCTTTGTTTTAACTTAGAGTTAGGTCATGAATCGTAACTTGTTAAAAAATCAAGGTAATCCTCGTAAGAAAAATATCTTAAATTATTTGAACACAAATGCGAACATTTACCCACGATTCCTAAACAGAACTGCTGCTGCACTAAAAAACAGATACTTGAATGTATTTTTTACAAAGTAATGTGCTTAATTAATGTTTAGAAAGTAATGTTACTTAATCTTACGACTAAAGCTTAAGTTAACTTGAGTGGCAGACAATAGTCGCTAAGGTTCCCTTTTCATTAACTTACACCGAGGTGTTAACAACGAAATAATCACGTTGACACACCGGTTCCCGTAAGATCATCGCAGTTACTTAAGCACCGTAGTCAGTACTAAAATGGCTGATGAGAGCCTAACATTATTTACCATTAACTGGTCTCTCTTACTTAAGACTTGAAACCGATGGTACCAATGTTTTTTCTGACCTTCTGTTTATATATATATATATATATATATATATATATATATATATATATATATATAGAGAGAGAGAGAGAGAGAGAGAGAGAGAAATATATAGATAGATAAATATGGATATAGATGTATACGTATATATATATATATATATATATATATATATATATATATATATATATATAAACAAGCAAACACACATATTTTCGCGAGCACACACAAATATATGCGTGGTGCGTGCGTGATGTGTGCGTATTTAATATTTGTCTACATAGGTGTGTTGGGTTCGTAAACATATGTTGTATACACTTCAGAAACGATCTAGAAACGCAATGTAAACATTCCTTTCACAGGATGCGCGCGGCTATTTTCCGAGAGGCCCCCGAGTAAACAATGGCGAGAAGAAAAACGAGATCCCCTCCATAAGCCACTCCACCCGCTTTTGAGGAAACCGGGTGTTCTTTGTTGTTGTTATTTTCTTTTCTATTTTCGTCTCTATTTCTTTTTTCTTCTTCCTAGGGTAGTCGCTCCCTAAAAATAAACAACCAACACCCGCTCGCTCCGCCTCACCCACAAACGTCCTCAACACCGTTCCTCTCATCCAACCGAACGTCATGATAATTTTAACGGGTTTGAGCGTCATGATAATTTTAACGGGTTTGAATCGTTTTATTTGATCTTTATTCGGTAAATACTACTACTACTACTACTGTTGGCTCTAATACAACTACTAATATTACAGCAACTGAATAGTCACTACTGATACTACTACTATTACTACTAGAGAAATCACGGTACTTGTACAGTTTAATCAAGACATTAAAAAATGAAAATATCGGAAAAAGTTATATTGTACGTACTCGTTATGGAATGAAGTTTTCATAGAAAGAAATCACTTAATTTGATCAAGTATTTTTTTTTCAGAGGAAAATCAAATTTTAATTAGCTCGATCGGGTAGCGTCCATCTTGATTTTTTGCTTACGAGGAGGGAATGGCAGGGAAGATAACTCCAATCACCGCTTAAAGTTTGTCAAAATTTAACGAGATTATTTGGAAATATGGGCAGAAAAAATACATAGATAAATATTTTAGTTGCTTTTTTTTTCAGTCATTTTAAAGAGTTTATATGTCCTTTTTTCATCCTTTTTTATTTCATCCTTTGTTAATCAATTTTTCGTTTAAAAGCACTCCTCCTCGTATCTGTAAATAAGCAAATGGCGACGATGCGATCGATCTAGTTAAAATTTTATTTTCCTCGGTAAAAAAAAAAGAAAGCTTGATTTTGTTTAGTTTTCGTAAAATTGAATATAGAGGGGAAGGGGTAGAATAACTAAAAAAAAAAAAAAGAATCCCCTTCGTATATTTAACAAAACCTACTTCTAATATGTAAGTTATTTCAAAAATGAATAAGTATCGAAAATTTCAGGAAAATATGACAATTAGTTCAATTTTTTTTAAAACATGGGTGCGTTTACGGCTTCAACATTATCACTACATACAAACGTTGTTTTTAAAGCGTCGATAATGTAAACACGATTTTAGTCTCGCATTTTCATCAGTTTCGTACGTTGTAAAAATTTTAAAAAAATATTAGCAATTTATTTGAAGCTTTTTAAAATTGTAAAAAAGTTGGGATGATAATGAATTAAATTACAATTACATCGTGTTATATATAGGGGAATTTAGGAAAACTCGTCCCGGGAAAACTCGTCTCGGGAAAACTCGTCTCGGGAAAACTCGTCTCCGGAAAACTCGTCTCCGGAAAACTCGTCCCCTTTCGCTAGGTAGGAAAACTGGTCCCTAATTGAATAAATATCGATTGAAAACACATTTTATGATCGTTCTTGAAGGAGATATTGTTTTTTAAAATAAACTATAGCCCCCCCCCCCATAATATTTTTAAAAAAATATTTTTACTTGTTTAATGTTTTTTTTTTGTTTAAATAAAATCGATTTTCTAAGTGTCCGTTTTCTACCTAACTGGCTAAGTTCTTAGTGGTTTAACTTATTTTAAAGCGTTTAGTATGTTTATACAAAGTTAATTACAAATTTTTTTTGTTCTTATTTTAACGATGTTTTTTGGAGTCATAAAAACAATAAAAAAAAAACAAAACCCAAAAATTAAAAAACAGGGAGCGATTCGATTCTTCGTTACGCTTTTGGTTTTGTTTTTTAATTATGATAGTTCTTTGTTGTTATGTTTTTGTTTTCTGTCATAAATGCACTCATGCGTTATTTAAAATTATGATTTTATCAATTATCAACATTTATTGTCGTCCTGTCAAATTTTGCAAAAATTAACTAATAAATTAAAAACGAAATATTTTTTTGGCGCGAGAGATGCCATATGTGCTAACAATCTCTCGTTAACTCATTTTTAATTTTTTTAATTTTTACTTCAAAATTCTAAAATCAATCATTAAGAGAGAAAGTAATCACTAAATAAATTTATTAATCAATTTTATTGAAAACTCTGCGATCGTTTATCAAGAATCTTTTTAATTTCATTTTTTGTTGGTTGCTTTTCGAAGGGAGATATAGGTTTTATGCCCCCCTCTCTCTCTAAATTATATTTTTTAAAATATTAAAATTTATTATTTTCTTTTTAAAACCAAATCTCCCTTAGTAATTTCTTTAATTTTCTATTTTTTAGCGATTATCAAGACCCCCTAAGATGTGATATACCGGGCATTATTTCTCGTTCTCCCGTAACACTCGACCGATGTTTTTTGTTTGTTTTCTGTTTTTTTTTCTTTACCAAATAAACGATTCCAAATAAATTAAATAAACAACATAGTCGGCGAGGTAGAAAAATCGATTTTACCCTTTTATAAACAACAGTATATAAGTAAATTCTTTTTATATTAATATAAAAAAATATGCGGTCTCGTTTATGAACATAATAAACGCTTTTATTAAAAACACAAAAAAAACATTAAACAAGTAAAAATATTTTTTAAAAAATATTATGAGGGGGGGGGCTATAGTTTATTTTAAAAAACAATATCTCCTTCAAGAACGATCATAAAATGTGTTTTCAATCGATATTTATTCAATAAGGGACCAGTTTTCCTACCTAGCGAAAGGGGACGAGTTTTCCCGAGACGAGTTTTCCGGAGACGAGTTTTCCCGAGACGAGTTTTCCCGAGACGAGTTTTCCCGGGACGAGTTTTCCCGGCACCATATAGGGGGTTAAATCTGTGATGCGCGTTGGAGGTACCTAATATATATATATATATATATATATATATATATATATATATATATATATATATATATATATACATATATAAACATATATATATATATACAGATATACACACATATATATACACCTATATATACAGATATACACACACACATATATATATATACATATATATACAGATATACACACACATATATATACATATATATATACATAGACATATATATACATAGACATATATATATATATATATATATATATATATATATATATATATATATATATATAGACTTATATGTAATATACTGAGTTCGTGTAATTCGGTAAATTTTCATATACCAATAGGTTTTAAGCCAAAAATGGTTGACTTAAAGATTAAGCTACAAAATTATCACATTTCATAATTGAGCATTAATATACTGTGCGTGCAAAATCAAGACTTCAAGACAAGGTGTGATGGCAACGAAAAGTGTATTTCATTTTATGTTACAATAGTTTCAATGTCCAGTTTGACAATTTCAAGCATTATATCGTTTGAAAATTTTCAAAAACTAACATTTCTTCAAACTTTATGTTCTTATCACACTGGCGACAGAAGGATTCGAAAACACACGAAAGGAAAACGAATTCAATAAACCAGTGTTCCTATAACAGTGGCAAGACGAGGATTCAAGGGGGAAAATTTCTTGGAGTATCCCCAAAGAAAGAAAAATAACTCGTAAAAAAAGGAGTAAAACTTAATTCCTCGAAAAGAGAAAATCAGAACCGGATAAGTAAAAGACGAAAAACTGCAAATAAAATCTTTTTACAAAAAAAAAAAACAAAAAAAAAAAAACAAATGTACATTTCAAAACAAAAATAATTCTTAATTTTCTTATTGTATTGTGTCTAAAAAAATCCCTGATGTTCTTTTTGCATGACTGAAAAAAAACAAAACTTTATTGTTGTTTTTCCCCCCTGGAAAAATATATATTTGGGAGAGGGGGGCTGTTAACTGTTCGCTTTGTTTGACTTTTTGGTAAACTGCTGCCCAAATACGCAATGCAACACAGAACTTTTACCATGCCAACAAAACGATTTAACTTCGGCAATGCAGTCTATTTTAAGCATTTCATAGACATTTCCTTTTGCGAACAGGCCACGATCTCACAAAGAATCTGCAATGTGACATATTTTATTCAGGACCCAAAATTCGAACATAAAAGGCACCTGAACCAAACAAGAATACGCACCCCGAGGATCAAACAGAACCACTGTGGGAAGGCGTACATGAAATCGTGACAGTATATGACGTTTTTATAGACACCGCCAAAAAATGGCAGAAAAATCAAGTTGTTGTTTTTTAAAACGAAATTACATTTATTAAAATCCATTATTTCTGAGTAACTTTTTCCCCCAGAAAGATAAAACCCTGAATTTTATCATATAGAAAGCAGAATAATATAAGACTTTTTCTACTATTTTTAATTAAATTTTAAATGTTAAATTTTCCTCAAAAGTTAACAATTGGCATTTTTGTCTTGCACAAAAAAGTATATAAATAGTAAAAAAAAAAGAAGGTTTTTTGAAAGAATTAATTTGTTTATTTCTTGTCTAACTAAGACTTAAGGTGGTTTTCTATGAGAATATGCAAAAATATTATAATATAAGTACCTGGATTTCAAATAATTCCACTTATTAATATAGGCAACCAGTTACTTCGCGTCGATTTGATACAATGTTTACATTTGTACTTGATAAAAAGCAAACTACGGAAGACCAAACAGGCCAAAAAAAACTTATTTTTCAGTGACGAAAATTTCAATGTATTATTAACGCTGAGGCTTGCCAGTACCAGATGGGTGACCATTTGTATGAGTTTGGTATTTAATGTGTATGTGTGTGGGGGGTCAGGCTCCCCAAAATGGGGGGGGGGCAATTTAAAGCAGAATAAAAAAATTATTTCCGCGCGTTTGGTCCACTGTAGTCGAAAGGCGGCAAACGTTTTCAAACGAGATCAAAAAAAAATGATGACATTTTTAATACAAAGGGCACAATATTTATCGATTATTTTTGTATCGCTTCTTCAAAGCATGCCCTGTTTAATAATGGCCATGCACCATTTGGCTCGCTAAAAAAAAATTTTTTATTTATTTATCAAATATTTTAAACTAGCTTTTTCGTATAAATATTAAAAAAAATTTTTTTTTGTTTTGCTTAACTTAAATTAATTATTTTACTCAACATATTCACCGAATTTCACAATTCAAATCCCAAAAGCGGAATAATTAAACACAATCGAAGTTCTGATATTCAGATGTCAAAATAAGGTATGCAAAAAAGTTTTTTTTTTTATCTATAATCCTTCCCCTTACAACATCACAATATGTTTTGTTCAGTTTCAGATGATTATTTTAAGCATATTTGGAACCTCCTCAAAGCAAGGGGATTTTGTAAGCAATATATATATATATATATATATATATATATATATATATATATATATATATATCGTTTATGAAAAATAAGTACACTGTTATAAAGTTCATTCTTCTCTTAATAATCGCTGAAAGTTTCGTATTGATTGGCTAATTACCTAATTTTTGGTAGATTTTTAAAAAGACGGTCCGTCAAAAAGTACTTACTTGCCCCCCCCCCCCATTTTGGCCGTGCCTACGTTTTTAACATAGAACTTCATAAATCATGCCAGAACCAAGACCCTTCTGCAGAAAGGGAAAGTACACAGACCCCTTGCTGGTCTGCCCCCAAAAAAACAAAAGTACTGATATAACACTTGGAGAAATACGCTAGAGAGGGGGCGGGGCGTTGTGGGGGAACTACCCTCTAGATGGATTTCACCACCGTCCATATATACCGGAACTCTTAACGATCCCGGCTAGAGCTCTAGTTCATAAGTAAACCTCGCTTGCTCCACGGAACGTAAACACTCTCTTCATTATGTAACGTCTTGTTTGTCTTATTACACGTCTTGCCTTACACCGTTGTTCGGTTTTTATTGTGGCCAATTAAGAGCCATAACAATATCTTGGAATCTACCCGTTTCCTGGAATTTAAAACGTTATTTTCGTTTCCAGCAACATAGGAAACTTGTTTAAAAAAAAGAAAAAAACGGCG
The DNA here is from genome assembly GCF_053919585.1 of Euprymna scolopes. Classification (NCBI taxonomy): domain Eukaryota; kingdom Metazoa; phylum Mollusca; class Cephalopoda; order Sepiida; family Sepiolidae; genus Euprymna; species Euprymna scolopes. The sequence continues at coordinate 28,050,114 of NC_136496.1, read as the reverse complement.
CACTCTGTCTCTGTCTCTCTGTCTCTCTCTCTGTCTCTCTCTCTCTCTCTGTCTCTCTCTCTCTCTCTCTCTCTCTCTATATATATATATATATATATATATATATATATATATAGAGAGAGAGAGAGAGAGAGAGAGAGAGATGAATGTCTGTGTGTGTATGTGTGTGTCTGGTCACGAATAGGCTCCTATATGGCTTCTATTTACAATGCCTCCCCACGGGACAGAGTTAGACACAAGGGTCGTTTTTTTTAACGTGGAGAAAAGGAACAAAAATAAAAAATTGCCTCAGTCGTGAAGGATTTCTCCTCCACTGACAGAGAACAAGAAATTGAAGTGCAGCATCTGAAGAACAGATACTACACTTTGAGGTATTTATTTGCTCCCCCACTGAGCAAATTAGGCACAAGGCCGATTTTTAATGTGAGGAGTGAAGGGGAAATGGGAACCAACTTCCCGGGGAGTAGAGGAGCTGGATAGTGACAATTGGTATGAAGGGTTGCCCCTACATTGATCAAGGTCTTATATGTGGGGCTTTCCAGGTACTACACTTTGATCTTGTCCCGAAGGCCAAGAGGCTCCTATATGGTTGACTATTTTTAAAAAAACTGATCACATATAATGATAGAAAATGTATCGAGACACAGGAATTGGTATGTTTGATCTAGCAGAACAGTGGTTCATTAAAATTGTGGGGTCTTCGTTCGCGCCTAGTCCATAAAGTATGGAAATAAAAAATTTAAAAATTTAAAAAAAGACGTTTACAAGTGTTTTTGATATAGATGTACATAATAATACTTTGATAAGTATGTTTTAACTTAAATAGGGATGGTATAATAAAATTGTGGGGTCTGCGTTCGCGCCTGGCCTCCATAGAATGGAAATAGGCACAAACTTTAATAAAGACTTTTCATATCTATCTGCGTAAGTATACTTTGATACTTATGTTTCAGTTTGAAGAAATATCGTATAATAAAATTATGGGGTGTTCGTTCGCGCCTGATCTCCATAGAATGGAAATATGTCACAAAATTTAACAAGGTTTTTTAATATAGATCCACAGAATATTGTGATAAGACTTTCAGCGTGAACAGGTATGGTATAATAAATTATGGGGTTCATCTATTTTATTTTTACTTTCATCATATTTTGCTTTAGTTTTGATATCCCCAAATTCGAAGCTATCTCTTTACAACCTTTCCTTTTCATAACCTATCATACTTTCATAAATCAGAGTCCATTTTCTGTAGGCTGTTTTTGAACCCAGTCAAGGACGGGTACTTTTGCTAATATATATATACTCGTAGCCAAATTAAATATTGAAATGCTCATACCTTTGGTTTTGGTTTTGGTTCTATGAGACGAAACTACATGAAAATTTATAGGTTTTTTTTGAAAATCATAGTACTATTCTATGATTAATATTTCATGACAATCGGTAAAAAAGAAAAACTATATTTTCAAACCAATAAAACATGCCTAAATTTGCTTACCTTTGTATATATATATATATAGTGTCCTAGCAGGCAGCAACAGTTGTGCTGCTTCAGTTATCTCCTTTTGTTGCCAGGCCACTAATATGCTGATGATTGCTAAGCATGTGTACGTGTATATATAATTGTTAATATCTATTTTAAAAATTCATAGTTACAAATCTTCTTAAGAATCAGCGGTCAACTTTAGAACAAATGCAACACACCGACTTCCAATCGTTGAATACTCTCTTACTGTTTACTATGTATGCCCGCTGACTTGGGATTTATAGGCACTGTATTTACCTCAATTTTTGTGTTAAGTTATATATATATATATATATATATATATATATATATATATATATATATATATATATATATATATATAGGCTAGTGTCTGCAGGTATAAAAATAAGTTAATATTTATTTAAAAATATATAAAATGTATATGTGCGTATATACATTCATTTGGCATTAAAGCAGATTCAAAAGAGATACGCGCATGTTGTGATTAAATCATGAAATCAATATAGTGGACAAATACCGAGTTTTTTTTGTTTTTTTTCATCAATTCCCGAAAGCTTGTGAATGTGTCACTTCGATGTATGCGAAATACCAAAGGATACCTCAGTCGAAAACTTCTCGAGGACAAAAATTAAAGCAAGAAAACTCGGTCAAAATTAATCAATAAGTAATACCAAGATCGTTATTTTCTTTCCGCCGGTCCAAACACCAGACAGAGTGAATATATTTTTAGTTTAAATTCTTTAATCCGCTTAAAATACATAAATCACTATCGCTATTTTAAAAAAATCTTTCAAAATACATCTAAATAAATAAAATAACATAAACGAATGTATTGTATATGATGCTTTTGTTGCGTCTGCTTTTTTATTGTTTTGTTTGTTTGTTTGTTTGTTTGTTTGTTTGTTTGTTCAGATGAGCTGACTTCGTTTGAACGTGTTAAAGTAAGCCCCGTCGGAAGATTCTATATGCGAAGGCCAGACGCGCCGAATTAGACAGATTGCCTGTTTTATATTTTTACTAGCATTTCAGCCAGGCGTTGCCCGGGTATTTGGAGGTGTATGTTGAGCAAAAAAAAAAAAAAAAAAGTGGTAGTAAGAAGGCAGGCTCGAACCCGTACCGCAAAGGAGGAAAAAAACGGAGGCAAAAATACCTGACGTCTTTGCTGTTACGACCACAGCCAAACCGGAAGTGACGTAGGTCTTAATTAAGGCTAGACAATCGAAAGGAGAGGATGACTTTCGAAAATATCGGCGAAAAAAAACGACCCCCACCCTGTAGAAAAGTGCCCAGTTGAAGGTAAAGATATTAATGTTTTTAGCAAATTTTTCGATATTTTTCGTCTGAAAGAACTTCAAAACGATACTGATCTTGTAAAAATCCGTCGCCTCTGTCGAAAGTTTTAGGCAGACATGCAAACATACATACATATATACATACATTTATATATTGGTAATTCAAATTTTCGACCCAAACCGATTTAAAAAGCTTGCCCTATCTCTGAATACCCTCTATGTAAAATTTCAAATGTTTAGACCAGAAATTGTTTTATATCTTTACCTTTCAATAATTGTAATTTGGTAGAGACCGCAGAGGTCAATTTTTTTTTTTTTTTTTTTACTTTGATCCATATTATGATCCCTTAACATTTATTGTTTTGTGCTTAAATCAAGTTATTAAGTTAGAACCATGTACAAGGAACCTATATCTAAAATTTCAATTATTTATACCCAAAATTGTCGGAGGAGTTTGGTAGAGTTGTCAAAGGTTAAATCGTTGAACTTTGACCTCTTAACAGCCAAATTCCTGACCGAAAACGGATGGCAAATATTTTCCCAAATCTCAGTACCTTGTATATGAAATTTCGAGTCTGTAGACTGAAAATTGACAGAGTTATTGTGTAGGGAAATGTACACAGACAGACACACAGACAAACACACAGACAGAGAGACACTTTCACTTTTATAGATATACTAGCATGGATGCCCGGCGTTGACCGGGTGTTTGGAGGTGTATGCTGAGCAAAAAAAAAAAAAAAGGTCAATTTTTTTAACTTTGACCCCTATTATGACCCCCTTAAAATTTATTGTTGTTGGGCTCAAATCAAGTTATTAAGTTAGATCCATGTCCAAGGAACCTATATCTAAAATTTCAAGTGTTTAGATCCAAAATTGTCGGGGGAGTTTGATAGAGTTCTCAAAGGTCAAATCGTTGAACTTTGACCTCTTAACAGCCAAATTTCTGGCTGAAAACCGATCAAATAGATTTTCCCCAAATCTCAGTACCCTGTATATCAAATTTCGAGTCTGTAGACTAAAAATTGACAGAGTTATTATGTAGGAAAATATACACACACAGACACACAGACACGTTCACTTTTATAGATATATAGATAGATTTTATTTATATATTTATTTACTCCATACAAGGGATATTGCCACTTGGACGTAAGAGGCTACGATTTGGGGTCGTGTCTAACAGGCAACTGTGCAGGGTTGAGTAACAAGATGCTTATTAACATTACATTTAAAGTTCTCTGTGTTAGTACAGTTTGGGAAGCAGGAAACCGAGAAGGAAAAAGTAACTGTTAAAGTAGACGGATTACTAGCATTTAAGGACCTCAACAGTGAAAGGGGTGGGATTTTGCTGCTGGTCTGGAGTAGGTACTTCGAGGGGGCACGAGTACTCTGTTATCATAAGTTATGCCATCATCAGTGCTCAGTTAAACAAAGTACACGACATTTACATCTACAGAGAAAACTTTTTTTATATCTTTATCTTTCAATTTTACGATCCGTACTAGAAGGCTTTTTTTTTCCAGTTCTTCAGAGCTCCATTATGACAACATAAGAAATCCCCCACTCTGAGACATGGCGGCATAATGAATGTTAAGAATGGCCAGTTGCAATCTGGAGCCATCTGACATCTACCCAGATACTGAACTATTATGCACAAAGCGTGTTTGTATCAATTCCCACTTTATTTATGCCGTTATATTCATTTATTTACGACTCAATGAGTTAACCGGGTCATAAAAGGTTAATAATATATTGTAGCTATTAAAAGGCTGATTTTTAAATTTCGATAGTTCGAATTGAGTTATCTCTCTTTATTAAATATGGTTCATCAAGACACGCCATTCTTGCTTCCTCATAAAATTTGATTTTCGCAGTTAAAAAGAGTTAGAAGAGACACAGGGATGCAACATTATGGCGATTAGACAGAGTTATGTTGTTAGTCTACTGGAAAACACCGGAAACTATTATAATAGTCGATTATTATGATGGAATTATAATAGTCGATTATTGTGATGGAATTATAATAGTCGATTATTATGATGGAATTATAATAGTTGATTATTATGATGGAATTATAATAGTCGATTATTATGATGGAATTATATTAGTCGATTATTATGATGGAATTATAATAGTCGATTATTATGATGGAATTATAATAGTCGATTATTATGATGGAATTATAATAGTCGATTATTATGATGGAATTATAATAGCCGATTATTATGATGGAATTATAATAGTCGATTATTATGATGGAATTATAATAGTCGATAATCAGATTGGTAAAAGTATGTTATTAGATAGAAATATTATAAGGATGTAAAAAGTTATGTTTAGTTGAACATGTAATAGTTGTCAGGAATGTTAATTTGATGTTACTTTGACACATGGAATTTAAGCTAAGCATAATATAAGCAAATATACGTGACAAAACCCAGCAAGGATTTTTAGGCTACGTGTAGTGATGACTTAATGAAAATATAGATTTTGAGATGTAGTTACGTGTGAGATCAGTCTCGATACGTAATGCGTTAGACGGATGAGTTTTTTTTTATGACTGGACGCCCTATGGAATTCAGAAAAGAAGACTTAGAAAAAATGTAATCTTATACAAAGCGTGCCACTTCTGAAAAAGAACCCAGCAAAGAAAGAATAAATGATTATATTCATAAATATATTTATAAAAAAAAAGGAAAAGATGACAATATAGTAATGTTTGGAGGCATCGAAGTTCAATCACCAGCTGATGATGAATAAACGCCTTGTATTTGTTACGCAAGTCTTTTGTATTTGTTCGTCATCCTCCGCGGTGACATCACCTCGCACCACGGCTTGGTCATTTGCATACGTGACATGCTGTTGCTACTATGTAAGTGGCAGTGGTTTTGTTACAGATGCGCAGATTTATTCTACCTTAAATATCGTAATGCAATTTCGCATAGTTGATCTTATCTTTACTATTATATAAAAGGAATTTTTCTGTGTGTGTGCATTCGTTCCCTATTGACTCCAAAAATGGCTGGGCCAATTTTTTTGAAATTTCAAACTAATATACTTGATTTGTCTGTAAGTGTTCTTACGTGGGAGTTTGTCTTAATCGTCTTGTATGAAGAACTTTGGATTGATAGGCCCCTTCCAAACAGATTGACTGTATCCCCTCTCTCCGATAATACATCTTCATCTCGCAACGACACACAGCGATTTGGTGGCACGTATACACAAACGTATACAAACTCTATATACACACATTCATTAAAAGAAACTTCAATACATTGCGGCTTCCTTCAGTCTTGACAAACTATGGATACCCACAGTAGGTGTGCCTGTGCGTGAAATTTTTGTGATAAGAGTTGCGCAATCCCCAACCACATCTCTCCCGAGTATACGTTGTTAAATACCAGTGGCAAGTGGAGATTCACGACGACTGGAAACAATGCTGAGATAAGCGGAAAGTATATACAGCGTCTAGAATTCCTAAATGGTCACCCATCTGGTACTGGCCAGGCTCAACGTTGCTTAACTTCGGTCATCTGACGAGAACCGGTGTGTCAACGTGATAATGCCGTATATATCAATATATACACACGAATATATGAACATTGAATGTACACTGTTACACAAACACCCGACCACGTGACAGAAGCTTGTGCGATAGACTTTTTTTTGGACCTTGTTTAAGAGTAAAAGACTACACCAGTTCAGGTGTAGCAACAGTAGTCCATACATGGAGGGATTATGGATTTGTGGAGACATAGGATACTCTCTAGTGTTAGTAATTTTCAAGGACAGTTTAGGAAGCCCGCTATCTTTGCTGCAGCCCTGACAATGTCCTCAATATATTTGTTCCAATTAATGTTTCCTATGAATGTTTAACTGAGGAGTTTGAGTGAGAGGTTATGTTATTTATCGTTGCAATCGGTGGTTGAGAAGGGTTTTGTAGTCGTTAAAGGAAAGAAGTGTGGTCTTAGTAGCATTAAATGTGACTATCTATATATATTTGGGTTGCGACTATCAAGAACTACAATTGGTTATGATGCATATTTATACATCTAAATAAAATAAAATAAGTGTATTATATAAGATGCTTCTGTTGCGTCAGTTTTTTTTTTTTTGTTTTGTTTTTTTTTCTTAGATGAGCTGATTTCGTTTGAACTTGTTAAAGGAAGCCGCGAAGGCCAGGCGCGGAATCGGACAGATTGCCTGCTTTTTTGGTTTTTTTTTTTTTTTTTTTTTTGTTTTTTGTATCGTCTTGTAAAAAAATGTATCCTTTTTATTACTTCAAACAAGGCATCAATATGCCTTGTTTGAAATAATAAAAAGGATACATAACGTATTGAACGTAAGGGGCTACGATTTGGGGTCGTGTCTAACAGGCAACTGTGCAGGGTTGAGTAACAAGATGCCTGTTCACATTACATTTAAACTTCTGCGTGTTAGTACAGTCTCGAAAGCAAGAAACCAAGAATGAATTCCAAAGTCCAGCTCAAATGATCCGACAAGCATGGCCATGTTTTTACCCTCTTCCTTGCAGACGTGCCGCGGTTAAATGAACATTATCGCTCGACTCAAACTTGATCTTAATTTTGAGCGTGACTTTTCATGTTTTCGAGACAAAAGTTTCAGCTTCGTGATCATATCGTATATTTTACATTTATCTATACATAAACATATGTACCGATATACATCCTTTCTAACGATTCCAAACAAGTTTCATGTAAAGTAGTCGTTACATTTAAACATGGACCCGATGTTGTGTATCGCAAAGAAACAAAGGAAAGGAATTCGACAGCTTTTTTCCAGTTGGAAGAAAAAGCATCTATAACCGTTTCATCATCAAACCACTGACTTTTATTTTCCAAGCCAGCGAAAATATTGTCGCAACCCTGCTTTTTTCTTTCTTTGGGACAATTAAGAGTTTCTCATTCAGCAATTACAACGAGCTGCTATGACTGCAGCTCGCATCACGACACACGGTCGTCCAAAAATTTTGTTAAAATTCGGGGGGGCGGCATCTTATTTGAAAGGTCCTCTTTCACAGACACGTGCTTAAAAGTCTCTCTCGCGCTAGCACGTGGTTAAAAAAATATCATGCTGATACGTACTTTTTTCTCTCTTCCTTTTTTTTCTCCTTCCTCTTCCTGCGCGGTGACATCACCTCGCACCACGGCTTGGTCATTTGCATACGTGACACGCTGTTGCTACTATGTAAGTGGCAGTGGTTTTGTTACAGATGCGCAAATTTATTCTACCTTAAATATCGTAATGCAATTTCGCATAATTGATCTTATCTTTACTATTATATAAAAGGAATTTTTCTGTGTGTGTGTGTGTGTGTGTGTGTGTGTGTGTGTGTGTGTGTGTGTGTGTGTGTGTGTGTGTGTTCCCTATTGACTCCAAAAATGGCTGGGCCAATTTTTTTGAAATTTCAAACTAATTTACTTGATGTGCCTGTAAGTGTTCTTACGTGGAGTTTGTATCGGAATGCGCCCAAAAATTATCGATAATCGAAACAATCCGATCAAAGAAAGTCCAATTCTGACCAAACATTTTTATACAGCCTAACATCGCAAGTGCATCTGAGAAGTTTTATCACTACACAAGCAGAAAGGCTTAGACTATATAATCAACTGTAGATTCTTTTACAAGACAGGGTCGCGCTCGAAATAAATGTTAATTTTTAAAGCACAATTGGACCATGATACTTTACTTTTGCACGTTTGATTCAAGTAATCTAATATATAAAAGGCTATATGTCTGTCAGTCCCCATATTTTCAAACTCTATCTCCTCCGAAACTAAAAGTCGCAGAGTGGCACTAGGGCCTCAAATGATTGGATTTTTTTCGGACCGTTCTTTTATGGGTCTTTGGCCGGTTAAAATAGTTTTAAGGGGTCAAAAATTGGGTCAAAATTGAAAAAGTCGTTATACATTTTGTACATTCGTCTTACTTTATTTTTACTTTTCAATTTTTAATCACTATACCACGTTGGTACAGTGGTAACGTCACACACTTCGAATACAACAGTTTCGATTCTAGCTGATAGCACCCCAATTTTTTTTTAAATTTTGAAATCACTTCAAATCTGGACAAAATAAATAGCATATTTAAGCCCCCCCCCCGCTAGTTATGTAAAAATAATTTCATAAAATCAACATACGCTCTTTGATATCGCAGTGGCGCGTTCGAAATGAATGTTTCTGATTAGTACACAACAGAAGTATGATACTTTTGCATTTTAAACTTTAAGTAAAGCCATTATTTACAGATAATTTTATAAAATTAAAGGGTAGGTGCGTGTAATTATGGGCAAGGGTTGCGCAATCAACAACCACATCTCTTCTGAACCGGCACTGCTTAAGTCCAGTGGCAAGAAGTTCAAGACAACTGGAAATAATGCCGAGATAAGCGAAGAGCACATATAGCACCTGGAATTCCATTTTAGTATTGACCAGGCTCAACATTGCTTAACTTCAGTAATCCAACGGGAACCGGTGAGTCAACGTGATTATGCTGTATATAGATGCGTACTCTATAATATAAATCTCATCTGTTTGTTTAAATGTATGTATGTATGTATGTATGTATGTATGTACGTATGTATGTATGTATGTATGTATGTATGCCTGCCTAAAACTTTTGCAGAAGCGACGGATATTCACGAGATCGTTTTGAAGCTCGACCCTTCGGACGACAAATATCGAAACATTGGCTAAAAACATTGATTCCTTCACTCTCAACTGGGCACTTTTCTATAGAGAGGGGTCGTTTTTTTCGCTGATGTTTTCGAAAGTCATCCCCTCTTCGCGATTGACTAGCCATAATTTAAACTACGTCACTTCCAGTTTGGCGATTGGGCGCAGCAGCAAACACGTCCCGTATTTATTTATTTTGCGTGCTTTTCCTCCTTCACGGTACAGGTTCGAGCCTGCCTGCCTAGTACTACATTTTTTCTTTTTTTTTTGCTCAGCACATACCTCCAAACACTCGGGCAACGCCGGGAACCCAGGCTAGTCTAAAATATAAATGTCTTATTAGATAAATAATAAATGAAAACGTAGCATCGAAAACAATGAAAACCTTTTTTAAAACAGTAACAAAAGTTTAATTCAGTGGCAGGGATTTTTATCCTCGGCCCCCAAAATCAACAAAGATCAAACCATTCCTGTGATGATCCGATCCCTGCTGATTTTGTGGTGGGAGTTAAATTCTGTGCAGTTCTAGGAGGTCCACCTTCCCAGCTCTTGCCTTCTCCTTTTGAGAAGGGGTTAGTTTATTGCTAACTGCCTCAGACGCCCTCACCAGCGAATGCCGACGGAGCTACCCAGGCGCTTTTTGCAGGTCAAAGTGCCCCTCCACGAGGGCGCTGACTTCTTAATCCTAATTTCCGCCCTGGTGTCTAAGTTCTTTAAATGGGAGAAAACTAAATACCTTCACTGCCAGAAAGTTGGACGGTGTCCAACCGATTGAAGAAAATGAGTTAGAAAGTTCTTTCGGCTGTCGAAGATCAGGCAGCAGTTATCTTCAATTCATTTTGATTAGCTATTTCTTGTGGTTTCTGGTATCAATTTTGTTCAAGTCAATAAAATGTATTTCGAGTTTATTCATTTCAGAAAATACTTTATCCTGTTCGGAATATTTTTTCCAAAAGGAGCCATTTTTGTTATCAACTGCAAATTTTATTAATAGAAGTTGTTTGTTTTGTTTTTTTCTTTTTGTTTTTTTTTGTTTTTTTGTTTTTTTGCTAATTATGGAAATTTCTCCAGACAAGCAGTGAAGCCAATTGATGTAAGGAACTAAGAAAAACGAAAGCGAATTATCGCAAATATAAGACATGTCTACTGACCTTAGTTTAAAAAAAAAACAAAAAAACACGGCTATTGTTAAGTGGAAAAGAGTGAGCAGGTAGAAAGTGAGCTTGCAGTTCTTAGAAAGAACCTACTGGAATAGGAAGCTCTATTTCAATGAGTTATCAACGCAGCGAATTAATGGAGACCAATAGACCAATGGGTCATATGAGCTGGAACAAAGGAAGCAATGTATAGTAAGAGCTGGGAATGGTGGATTTCAAAGTGTCGTTTATAGTAATCGCTCCAGACAAGGCATTAAGCAACTCGATGTAAGGATTTAACAAGAATGAAAGATTATCATTGCAGACACAAAATGCCTATTGATCTTAGTCTTGAAAAGACCAAGGTCAATAGGCAGGAGGAATAGGTAATCAGCAGGAAGATATTTCTACAAGCTTGAAGAGATTGGAAAGAAACTTCTGGCATTGGAAACCATCGTGGTTACTATTATCAGACTTGGATCATACATAAATTTGGAAAAAATGAGGTTGAAATTTTGTCGAAATTTCAACTATAACCCAACTTTTAAGGATCAAGGAAAAATATTAATGCCAGTGTCATATGAGATGTGAGATTAAAATGGCTATAATATGGACATAGTTGCAACAATCTACTATGAAGAGAACTGAAGTTCACGCCTTGTGTGACTTTCACCTTTTCTGCCTCACCCTCAACTGGGCACTTTTATATAGAGATGGGTCGCTATTTTCGATGATATTTTCGAAAGTCATCCCCTCTTCACGATTGACTAGCCTTAATTTAAACCTAGTCACTTCTGGTTTGGCGATGGGCGCAATAGCAAACATGTCACGTTATTTATTTATTTTTTTCGACGGTCTGCTCTCTTCTGTTTTCTGATTATATTCCTTTTATATAGTCACAAATCGACATTCCTGTAATTATAAACATCAAAATATTACATTCTTTTTTTCTATTTTGCATTTCGCAATGCATAACTTCTGACCTTGGAATGTAAACAGCTCTTTGTTTTCATTAATTCCTGTCGTTTTATGGGACATCAAAATGTAGATCAACTTAATCTGGAATGTGCGTGTGTGCACACCTCTGCTTTTAAATGTTCGTCGCCACGTCTCTATATTCAACAAGAAGATTCCTGTTACGAACTTTGTCCAATAATAATTCGAACCTGTTCCATCACAGCAATCATTTCCAATCCTCTCATAAGGTTCTTCATCTCTCGACCATTATTGGAAAACGATTATCAGAGAGAGAAAGGAGGGTAGGATTAGGGAGTACAGAAAAAAAGAATGAGTGAGTGAATGAATGAAAGAGAAAGAAAGAGAAAAAAGATAATAATAATAATAATAATAATAATAATAACAACAAATAATAATAACAATTATAACAATAGCAACAATTGTAAATAATAATAATAATAATAAATAATAATAATAATAATAAAATAATAATAAAATCCCCATCTGGCATCAATTGAAATGGTGGCTCTCGTCTTGGAGAGGCTCCATGTTTTGACAAGCTTCTGGGTTTGACCTTTACTCCTGATCTAAAATGGAACACGTACATCAAATCTGTTGCCAGGGACGCTGGGAAAATGGTAGGATCCTTCTATCGCTCCAGAAGATATCTCATTACTGATGCAATTCTCTATCTTTATAAAAGCCAAGTACGTCCAAGGATGGAGTACTGCTGCCACATCTGGGCAGGAGCTGCTAAAAGTAGCCTATCCTGCCTTGACAGAGTACAAAATAGATTTCGTGGTTTAGTGGGGGATGCCATTTTCTCTTCCCTGCAACCTCTCCCACAGAAGAGACGTTGCAAGCCTGTCTTTGTTTTATCGCTATTTCCATGGCAGGTGCTCGTCTGAGCTCCAATCCCTCGTCCCCCCCCCTCGCCAATCTTTCAGAGAAACACCCGTCTGGCTGAAACTACTGTCAATAATTTTCCCCACTCTTTATATGTGCCTAAATCCAAACGTATATTCCATGAGCAAAGCTTCTTTCTTAGAACTGCACGCCAGTGGAACTCTCTGCCGCTTGCCTGTTTCCCACCTAACTACAACGTGGACGTCTTCAAGTCCAACATAAATAAACTCCTGACAACCCGCCCCCTTAAGACACTCTATCAAAACCCCCAATACTAATGATTACTACAATACTATCTCATTGATTACTGTACACGCAATAACCCTTATCCCTGAGTGGCCTTCGGGCCTTGATAAGTGGTGACCCCCATGTAAAAAAAGCAACAAAAAAAAACAATACATAATAGTAATAACAAAAATAAAATAACAAAATAAAAAACTAATAATTAATTATAATAAAAACAATAAATAATGATAAATAATAATAATAATAATGATAATAATAATAATAATAATAATAATAACAACAACAACAACAATGATAATAATAATAATAAATAGGTATCGAGAGAGTAAAATAAACCGAGAAATAAGAAGTGAGTTTTTCTTCGTGTTTTTAAAGTACAACTTAAAACAATCTTAATTCAAAAGCGTCATCCAATCACATTAAACCTTTTTCTCGAGTGGCTTCTGGCCTTTATAAATGGTGACTCATTAACTAAAAAAAAAAATGAAAAATCTAGGTGAGAGACTATTTTACATTAAACTTACACGGAAATCTGAACCCCATCTTAAAAATTGAATACCTATTTTTTTTTTTCTAAACATTTATTTATTTGTTTTACATTTTTAGATTTGGTATTTGATTAATGGTGTTCCAATGAATTAAAGTTTTCAACAAAAAAAAAAAAAAATCAGTAAACAATTTTATAAGTGGAGTGGACTGGGCTTTCGTTTTATTTATGTATTTATTTATTTTTTTTACTTTTCATCAATCCAGAGATTGCAAAAATAAATTTTAAAAGCTTATTCTTCAATTTTTGAAATGGCTTTTAGAAATTTAATATGAAATTATTTCCCACCTCTCTCCGCTTGCAATTTCAGAAAGTATTTTTTCGTAAACAAGATTTTGTCGTTAACGTCAAATTCTTTTACCCTTCCATGTGCTCAGAATCAGTCGACATTTTCCTGAACAGAGTTTCTTTCCAGTGGCTTCTCGCTGCTGAAACATATTACCACGATACTGCTTCCTTGCATACTATAACCGTCTTTTTGAGTGACCAAACTTTTTTATTCCATTAATCAGTCCCAATGTTATAATAATATTCTTCATCAATTTCAGAGGTGACAGGGTTTCCGTTGTATTTACTTTTATTTTTCATTGCAAAAATATTTGTTAATAGCTTACTGTTCAATTTACACTTCGTATCATGTTCTTCTTCTTCTTCTTCTTCTTCTTTTTCTTCTCTCTCTCTCTCTCTCTGTCTTTCTCTCTCCCTCTCTCTCTCTCTCTCTCGAATTTGATTTCATTCTTTCTTTCTATATTTTTCATTTTCTTTACTTTCCTATACAAATAGTAGAGGAATTCTCCCTTTTCATCCTTTACTTTCCTTCTATTACTTCTGTGTAATTTTTTGTATCTCCCATTTTCTTTTCTTTTTTCTTGCTTTTTATTTTTCATTTTTTTATTTGCTTTTTCTCGTACTTTTTTATATTTCTTTTCTGGTTATTCTTTGATTTTTTTTTTTGTTTGTTTGTGTGTTTTATTTTCTTGCCTTTTTTTGTTGCTGCCTGTTTATTTTTTCTCTTGATATTGGTATTCGTGCTGTTAGTGTCTTTCCTTTCTTTTGTTATTTTTCTTTTTTGTCTCGTATCCTTCATTTATTTTTTATTTCATTTCTTTCTTTTCGTTTGTTTTTGTCTTTTTTGCCCTTTCTTTTCATTATTTCTTTCTTTATTTTTTGCTCTTTTTTTTTTCTTTTTGTGACTTTTTTTTTCATTTTTTCCGCACTTATTCTTACATTTTGCTTCACATTTCTTCTTCTTCTTCTTCTTCTTCTTCTTCTTCTTATTCTCTAATTTAATTGCATTCTTTTTGTTTTCGTATTTCTTGTCCGTGTTCTTCAATTTCTTGGGTTTCAGAAGTATATCAATAAAAAAAAGTGTCTATTTACCTACAGTAACGACGCGGTACTCGCCCTAGATAAGTTGAACTGTTTTCCTTTGGAGGAAGAAGTTCCATGGGAATATAGCGTTCACCAGTATTTTGTATATACCTGTCATGGGGTATGATGGCGTTAGGTTATTGCAGTTTTTATAGAGATGTGTCGATGTCCTCCTAAATACACCGCCAAGTATTCGTAAATGATCACCCATCTGGTACTGACCAGTCCAAACGTTGCTTAACTTCGACGATCTTACGAGAACCGATGCGCCAACGTGATTATGCCGTATTGTTATTTACAGTGTGGATGAAAATCTGTTATAATTGTACGATACGTTACTAACGTAAAAAGAAATAATTATGCTGATGCACCGTTAGATCACCGAAGGTAAGCATCGTTGAGCCGTGTCAGATCTAAAATGAGTGATTATGTGAGAACACCAGGCGCTTTATGTATTCTTTTCTTGTGCCAACATTGTTTCCGGTTGTCCTGGACTTCAAGCAGTGCCGACTCAGGAAAGGAGTGGTTTAAGATTGCGCAACCTTTGCTTCACAATTCAGCGCGAGTCATCCCTCATACTTTTAGGATGATTAGATGGTCCTCGTTGATACGCGAACGAAC
>NC_136496.1:28019838-28032338 GCF_053919585.1 Euprymna scolopes | reverse complement strand
TTTTCAATGATAATAAAAGTTCTGGAAATGTATAACAGCGGTGGATCTTTAGTCCATACCGGGAACGTCGAGTCTCCTTGCTAGTTTTAATTTACAAATACATGCATTTGTTTGTCTTACTAGACTACTCGTGAACCGTTGGGTCAGTATGTTATATTAGCTTTGGGATTCATGTATGAGCGTGACACTTGTGAAGTAAAGAAAATAGTTTGTTTGTTTGTTTTTTTTTTTTACATAACAGAAACATTTCTATGAAAGTATATTAAAATGAAAAAAAGAATATAGATAGCTTTCTATGAGTCGTTCTGTTTATTATAATTGATTTTTTTTGACAAAAGAAATTACAGTTACTGAATTATAAGTGGTCGGCCATACTTATAGGTAAATGTGCATGTGCACTGAACAGATACCATAATACTTATTATAGTTAAATTCACATTTTGATATATCTGCTTTTTTTTTTTTTTTTTACATCGTTCATTTCTGTATTACGTTTAAGTTATTTTAAACCCCCACTCTTCCCATGTTAAATAATAATTTTGAAATAATAACGTTAATATTTCAGCGACGCAATTGTTCTTTTGTTTTTTGTTTATTTTAAACCCCACTCTTCCCATGTTAAATAATAATTTCGAAATAATAACGTTAATATTTCAGCGTCCGAATCGTTCTTTTGTTTTTTGTTTATTTTAAACCCCGCTCTTCCAATGTTAAATAATAATTTCGAAATAATAACGTTAATATTTCAACGTCCCATTGTTCTTTTTTTTTGGGGGGGGTCGCGTTTAAATTACCCAAATAAACAATTGTTAATACTGTCTGCTTTTTTTGTTACCTCGTTCATTTCTGTATAACGTTTAAGTTATTTTAAACCCCACTCTTCCCATGTTAAATAATAATTTCGAAATAATAACGTTTATATTTCAGTGCGCAGGTAATGCGCGCATGCGCAACCGGATGTCGTAAACCGGAAAGTGGCTTATATACATCGTTACAAGGTCATTTGAGTTTTATAATGATATAGATTAAGAGGTAGGAGAGATCAGCATATTCATTTCCATGTAAACAAAGAAATTATATGTACATATATACAATTTTCTAATTCCGATTCTTTATAAATCTCTAAATATTTAACTATGAAGTTATTTTTCACGATTACCGTAAAAGCACATGTTTAATGTGCAGATCTTTTCTCAAACGTAAGGATAAACTTGTGAGAGATGATCTATCGATTTTAGTTTTACTAAAAGTTTAAAATTAATAGATATTCATTATTTTAGTATTATTATCAATGGAAGAATATTGTTCTGGGTTTGTATTAGTATACACATAGATTCGAAAAAGTTGTCAAAGAAAAACCAAATATATAGCAAAAAATGTTATCAAAGGCAAGATAAGTTACTTTTCTACCTAACTGGATAATTTCTTTAGTGTTTTTATTTAATGTAACATGTTTAGGTAAGTTTGGGAAATTGAGTTAAAAAATAAAAACTATACAAAATAATATTAGAAACTCGCTCAATATATGTTACCGTGACATAGGCTACATATATTCGGTGTGTTTTTAACAGCATTTTGTATTGCTTTTTATTTTTAATTCATTTTCCCAAATTTACCGTGTTCAACAGAGAGTCGGGCGCCATTTTTAATTTTCCAATACATCGGTAAACACCGTATGTTTTCGAGCTGCGTAAAGTAACATATCTTGCCTTTGACAACATTTTTTTGTTATATTTGCATCTGCTACTAGTCTCTCGCTCCTAGACAAGGTTCAAAAGAGAGTCGCCAATCTGATAGGCCCTGAACTGGCATTTAAGCTTCAGCCTCTGTCCCATCGACGAAATGTTGCATCTCTCTGTCTGTTCTACAAGTATTTTAATGGTGAATACTCTGGCGAACTGCAGACACTTGTGCCCCCCCGACGTAGACACCCTCGACAAACACGACAGGCAGCTAAATCCCACCCCCACACAGTAGAGATCCCTAGATGTAAAAGATCTTTCTACTCCAGTAGTTTCTTCCCCAGAACCGCTAAACTCTGGAATTACATTCCAGGCCACTGCTTCCCCAACTGTACTGACATGCAGAAGTTCAAGTGTAACGTGAACCGACATCTTGCTGCCCAAATCCCAACATAGTACCCCAGTAGTTGTTGCCCCTGATAGTAGCCCCCTACACCAAAGTGGCAATGTGCCTTGTTTGGGGGTGAAAATGTAATAAAATAAAATAAAAAATAAAATAAAATAAAAAATATATTTGTTTTTTGACAAAATTTTCGAATCTATATGCAAACCCATTTTTCTTTATAAAAAATCAAATAAAAAAAGCCAATTAAAAAGAATCGTTTTTGACATCGGAAAATAGGCATAAATTTTTCCGTTACCGATATCACAACAAATTCCGATTTTTTTCGATCCCCGATTCCGCTTAATCGTCCCAACACTAGTAGTTACTAATAACTAAGATCTCCTTGGGTAGAAAGTCTTCCATTTAAGTATTTATATTATAAAAGCAATGCAAAACATAGGCCTCTTCAATATGAACACCTAAATGAAAAGGCAGACTTTTCGCCTGAGGAGATCTTACTTATTAATGACTACAAATCGAAACATTGTCATGCAAGTGTACCTATTTACAATGCCTTCTCACGGGACAGAGTTAGACACCAGGGTCGTTTTTTTTTAACGTGGAGAAAAGGTACAAAAATAAAAATTGTCTCAGTCGTGAAGGATTTCTCCTTCACTGAAAGATAACGAGAAATGGAAGTGCCGCATTTGAAGAACAGATACTACACTTTTATCTTGGCCAAAAGGCCAAGCTAAATACCTCTATTTACTATGTAGCAATATTATACAAACCCGGTGAAAATTCTCTAAATTTTTATGCTATGGATACGTTCTTAACTTGGACAACACACACACACACACACACACACACATATATATATATATATATATATGTGTGTGTGTGTGTGTGTGTGTGTGTGTGTGTGTAATGTGTCTGTATCTGTGCTTCTGCTTCTGTGTGTGTATATGTTTGTGTGTGCGTGTGCGAGAATCGTACTATATTTCCGTTCTTGTGTATGATTTGTTTTTTGTCAAATGACCCTCCCTCCCCACCCACTATAAATGTATTTTCACTTTTTAAAAAATTTACCCCCACCCCCCTTCACCATCTCTCAAAAACCAAAACGATGTGTGTGGTCATTGATGTGATTCCAACTCCGTCTCTGGTAAACGAAACAACCCCAGCAGAGATTTTCGCTTTTCCGAAAAAAAAAAAAAAAACGACCGCCCCCCCCCCTTGTTTATTATTCCTGATTCAGGCAACCAGGGAATTTCGGATTGTTGATGTTGTTGTTTAGGCAAGGATTTTGAGGTAATTGTTGGGAGAGGGAGTACGTTGAGTTAAACCGGGTGGGCTACCGTGGGTAGGAATAGTGGCGGCGATTGGTAAATATTCTTGGGGTGGTCAGCATTCCAGGGGCTCCCAGGAAAGGAAAAATATATCAAAAGAAACAAATGAAAATCAAACTATCATTTGACGACGCGCACCCCCCACCCCCCACCGCCTATGTCTCTCTATCCTCTCTCACTCTTTCTTTCTCTCCCTCGATCCGTGTATCTCTCTCTATCTTTCTCTCTTCTTCTCTCCCTGCCTCTCTCCGTCCGTGTATCTCTTTCTTTCTTTCTTTCTCTCTCTCTCTCTCTCTCTCTCTCTCTCTCTCTCTCTCTCTCTCTCTCTCTCTCTCTCTCTCTCATATATATATATATATATATATTGTTTTGTTTTTAAAATATAATTATCCACTGACACGTGTTTCGTCGTCTACGACTCACCAGAGTAGCTGAATCTAGACCCTGGTCCCTGCGGTAATGAGCCTAAACCCTTTATCCGCGCGTCCATCCCGCTCGACTTTCTGGATGTAGCATTGTCCGCTTTATTATTACTACTAGCCTCGGTGCCTGGCATTTCCCGGGTGTTTGGTGAAAAAAAAAAAAAAAAATGTAATAGTAGGCAGGCTCGAACCCGTGCCGCGAAGGAAGAAAGAAAATCCTAGCCGATGTCTCCATGACGCAACTGGAATTCAAAAGTATTGAAACTAATTGAAGTCAATCCAACGATGGCGATGACTAGGTGTGTCAGCATTTTGGGGGACAACACGAGAAAACAAATAAAAAAAAATGACCTCAATCTGAAAGGATTTCTCTGTCACTAACAGAGGACAGAACATATGCAACGCATTTTTTTGATAATAAATAAACTCTAAATCATTTCCTGGTTATAATTTTTTTATTACAAAAATAAAAATAACGATTTTCCAGTAGCGAAGGCAGCAAAATATGAACAAAAAAATAAATTGTGTACATATATTTCACATATTTTGTTTCATGGCGGTTTGGTAAGCGAGTCATTTCTAAAGCAAATCGAAGATCTTTATTTTTAACTGTGGGGGGGGGTACAGCTTTACCCGTACGAAAAATACGCTTAAATATGATACTTTAATTTGTCCAGATTTCGTATATATTACTATAGAGTCGTAATTTACAAATTAAAAAAAAAAGTACTTGGGTGCGATCAGCTAAAATCAAAACCGAAAGCAAAACTATAGTATTCAAAGCTTGTGACGTTACCACAGTACCAACGTGAAACACATATGAACTGATAAAAAACTGAAAATAAACTAAGATGAATGTACAAAATATATAACGATTTTTTTTTTAATTTTGACCCATTTTTAACACCTTAAAAACTATTTTAACTGGCTAAAGACCCATAAAAGAACTGTCCATCAAAATCCAATCACTTGAGGCCCTTAGCGCCGCTCTACGACTTTTAGTTTCGGAAGAGATAGTTTGAAAATATGGAAACAGGCAGACAGACATATAACATTTTATATATTAGATTTTATTGTAACAACAAAATACGAATAGTTCTGTACTACAAAAAACAATGTTATTTTCAAAAGGTGCTACAATGGAAAACGGACACGCATTTTTAGAACTAATCGGTACTTTAACCTAACGATTTACTCAAAATATATCGTATCGTTATGGTTGTTATTTATTACTAGTAGTAATCGTAGTAGTCGTATTATTATTATTATTATTATTATTATTATTATTATTATTATTATTATTATTATTATACCGTATGAAGATACATTTAATTTGAACATCATATCTAAAACCAGCAAGGCCCGCATTCCTCACAACAGCAGTAACAGCTTAAAGACAACAGTGACCGCCCCTGCCATGAAATGATAGTGACAACTTTAACAGAGCAATGACTACGATGGACGACAGTGATCATCACTGGTTAACAGTGTCCAACATTTGAAGACATGCAATTTTACTGCCAATGCTCTCCAGTGCCCGCTCCTATCAAGAAGTTACAGTAACCACAGTCGATTTTATTTCAGAGCCGTCCAATGCGGCTTGACACTCTAATAGAAGCAGATACTAGTCATGGACGCTAGTGACTGACAGTGTACACCGGAAATCGAGTGTGACAGTTATAAGGGCATCCATGATCTATCAGTAAACGTCAGAAATTGTCCGTAATCTTAAGCAACCGCCTCAATACTGCTACCTGGTGGATGCCAGCATCCGATAATGACCGACAGTTGAAGACAGACAATTTCAGTTATGAGCATTCTAATGGAGGCTGCCACTGATCATGGTCGCCAGTGAGTTTTAGTTGCAAAAGCAGCCAGTGTCCAACAGTAAACGTAAGTACTCACCTCAAACCAGCACTAATCGTCAGTAACCACCAGCGCTGACAACCACAGTCAGTGATTTCTGCTAGCTGTCACTAATAGACAGTGCAAGCTAAACGATTTCATTTTAGCCACGGCCGCTAGTACGCGCTATTTTCTAGGGCAAGCAGTAGCTCCCACTAAAAGCCGCAGTTTAATTTGTTTTCGGGCGGGGGTGGGGGTCCTTTAGAGACTCTCTTCTGACTTTGTGGCACACTTCCACCGGGCAACGCCGGTACACGGGTCCTGCTAGCATAAAATCAGTTCAATACTTCTGGAACGACCTTCTTCCAAAAGTAATGCATCCTATTGTTAATTTAAAAAAAAAAATTAAAGAGTTGTGAAGATGGGAGTGGTACTATTAAAACGAGCGACCCTTTGTGCGCAAGGATTTATTTTCAACATAGTCACACCCTTTTGCTAGCGATTGAATGGTGGCTATGTACGTATATTTGTTTCGCTACTCTGAAATTGACAAACCCATCTCCTAATTGTGCTGACATTAACCGCATCAGCTTCGTGAAGGTTCAACAGGCACCTTTCAATGTTGGTCTGTTTATTTTTTTCTGCGTGTAAGAATTCAATGATGCATCTCTGCTTCTGAAGTATGTCCATGACAGAGTTTGCTTTCTTAGAGTCTCACACCGTCAATATCTGCAACAGGGAAATGAAACTTTCAGGTCATGAATGCCTCATAACAATGCAACTTACAATTCCTTTGGATCTATTTGGACGAAACAAAAAATAGGGGGCATTACTATTGGAACACTCCTCGTAAAAAAATTATATTTTTCCAAAATACTCAATACATATGTAGACCTTTGTAAGTGAAATTATATGAGTTCTCAACAACATGTGTTCAACAATATTGTTGAAGTTATTACGAGACTATCAACATCTTCGAAACGTAGATTAAATATAATTTCAATCCGCATGCTAACTTGTCATATTTGTGGTTTATACTGAAAATTTAAAGTGGCATAACAAGACATTTAGTTATTCATGGTGTTTACATGCTATCATCTTTATAAGAAGAAAGGGTTTTTATGCCACGTGAATGCTCATATAGGACTGAAGGCACAATTATCCAACCACAAAGCACCTGGCATCGACAAAGTCCAAAACTTTTGGCTGAAACAATTGACTGCACTCCATCGCCACTACAGTGATTGCTTCAGCAGGATGCTAAAAGGTGAAGAAGCAACACCACCCTGGCTGACAGAGGGGGATACCAGCCTCATCCCTAAGACCAAAGAGACACATCGCCCAAATAAATACAGGCCAATATGATGTCTAACAACTACCTACAAGATTTTCACTGGTCTGGTAGCCGACGTTATATATAACTACCTATATTCTGGGACCTACCTTGAAAAAGAGCAGACAGGGTGCAGAAGAAAATGCCTCGGTACCAAAGATCAGCTATTGATCAACAAGACCGTCTTAGAAGACTGTAGGAAGAGGCAAAGAAACCTGAGCATGGCATGGATCGATTATCAGAAGGCATTTGACAGCGTGCCACACTCATGGCTACTTCGGTGCCTTGAGTTATACAAGATCCACCCAGTAATTTGGTCAGAGCTGAGAAAGAGTCGGCAGAGATAGACTAAGACCTTCCAAAAGAGGAACCTTAAAGAGTGGGACCAATATCAGCGTGCAAATTATTTTCTTGGGGGAACTATCTCAGGAATGCATAGACAAAGAAGGTTCCTTGAACTAGCTCAAAAAGTGATCCCTCCACCACGGTCAGGAAAGGGTTACAATGGCTGCTCAAGACCAGGGATTGATGATCCATGTATCAAGAAGATGGCAGGTCTCACTAATGACCACAAATGTAGATTCTGCCACACGAAATTAGAAAGTGTGAGTCATCTAGTACCAAGTTGCAAGGTTCTTTTAGGGGATGGTTACTACACAACGAGACATGATGGAGTATGTAAGCATATCCACTGGACTATCTGTAAAAAATTAAACATCCAATATAGCAGCAAATCCTGGGAACATCAACCTGAAATAACAGTTGGAAATGACTTATATACCGTACATTACGACCATGTAATCCCTACAGCCACCTACCTTGAAAATTCTGCTGTGAAACCTGACATAGTTATATGGAATAAGTCAGAGAGAGTTGCAACCTTGGTTTAAGTAAATGTTCCTAATGACGGAGGTCTGAACAGAGCTGAAAGGGAGAAACAGACCAAATACCAAGGTCTCATGTATGATATGAAAAGAAACTGGAATCTTAGGGAGATATCAATCGTACCAGTTATTATAGATGCCACAGGCCTTATGAAGAAGAACCTGAAGTCCTACCTAACTAATATTCCTGGTGAACCAAGTGCAAAAGAGATCCAGACAATTGCACTTAAGGGAACAACGGGGATACTAAAAAGAGCTCTCGGTTGGTTTCAATAAAAAGCAGGGCAATGTTAGCAACTGGTTGGCTGCTCCATACCCATCCATACAATCTTAAGAAAATAAAAATTAAAAAAATGAAGATGCGATTGTCAGCACTGGTGGTTACTGACGATAAGGACTGGTTGGTTGGTTGGTTGGTTGGTTGGTTGTTTTTGTTTTACGGCATATCAACCCTTTTGTGTTATTTAATGCCAAATCCAGTGATTTTGAAGAACAATTTTTTAATAGAGTATATTTGTTTTTTAAGTCGGTTTCTATTTAACCCATAGTTGGGACCCTAACAGGTACTACCACTCCGGATCAGAGTGGACCTAGGAGCAATAGCAATTAAAGGTTGTCTCCACACTCCCCAAAGCCCACAAGCTGGGGCCTCACCATCGGATATAGTTTAAGGTCATATCCAGGACCGATATGGACTGGTTTGAGATGATTACTTGCGGGTATTGGCAGGTGCTGGCATTTACTGTTGGCTACTGGCTGCTTTTGCAATTAAAACTCACTGGCGGCCATCATCAGTGTCAGTCTCCATTAGAATGTTCATAACTGCAATCGTCTGTCCTTAACTGTCGGTCATTATCGGACACAGACATCCACTAGGTGCCAGGGGATGCCTGTGGTGGTGGCTGATGGCTACTGGCAGTTACTTACGTTTACTTGAGATGTTAAATATCGACTTACGTGCGTACGGCCACAAAGCACTTAATTGAAGAGATAGCAAATGTCTGTCATGAAGACATCACCATGTATGTATGTATGTATGTATGTATGTATGTATGTATGTATGTATGTATGTATGTATGTATGTGGTGGTAAAGGTCTGGTGTGGTCGTGTGTTAAAAGCACACAGATGTCTTAGCGTCATACATACTGTGCTTCCCCCAGACAAATCAACCCCACGTGCACGTCGTGACCACTGCCATGCAGACAAGGCTCTGTTGAACAGCAAGTGTCCTGCGCCATTTTACTGGACCTCCACTGCCTTGTGGGCCAAACTTCTTTTAACCAAAGGCTAAGAGTGGGGTAATACTGACAGAAACCTCCAGAGGAGCTTAGGCCCTGTCAGCTGCGGCATACATGACCCACCGGCATGTGGAGTATGCTCTGGTGCCCAGCAACCTAAGTCCCAATCATGGATCAAATGGCATGGTAGGTGGAGGGGGCTCCCGTAAGGCATGGTGAAGGCAACCTCTCTAGGAGGAGGAAAACCCTGATATAAAACCTGCGGCGACTGCTGTTTCCAATGATGTTGACTTTCTCTTCTTATGGTTCAATGTGGCAGTTGTTTAGAGAGTGGGATTGTCTCGGTCCAAAGCTTTTCCTCACTATAAAAAGCTTCAAGATATGCAATGGATACACACTTTGCAATCAGCGTGTATCTCGATAACAAAAAGGCTCGCTGTAACCTGAAACGGCAAACGGACATTTAATGAGGGCTGATGCAGATATGGGCGTGAATGGAAATAAAGGCTCTGAAACTTCCAGGGTCTGGTCTGGTAGGTGTTCAGAGCACCACAGCTTGGACCCGGTCATCAGTGGATGTGCTGAACTATAGAAGGTTCATAGAGATGCCCGTCTGGCACGTGCTGCTAGTTGTGCTCATGTTTGCGTCATTTGAGCCAGAGATATATTAAGTAATGGCAATACTCGAGAACGAGTTGCTGCGATCATCATCATGTATGTATGTATGTATGTATGTATGTATGTATGTATGTATGTATGTGTACGGCATAATCACGTTGACACACTGGTCCTCATCAGATCACCAAAGCTAAGCAAAATTGAACCTGGCTAGTACCAGATGTGTGACCATTTGGGAATTCTAGGAGCTGCATATCTCGGCATTGTTTCCAGTCGCTCTAAACCTCACTTGCCACTGGTATTCAACAATGTCGATTCAGGAGAAATGTGATTGGTGATTGCTACAAAAATTTCACGCGCAGGCACCCTTACAGTGGGTATCCATAATCTGTCAAGACTGAAGGAAGCCTTTTATGTATGTATATATGTATGTATGTATGTATGTATGTATGTATGTGCGTGTGTGATCGTTTATGCATTTATATTGGTAAGGTATATTCTTCTCAGTAACATCATGAAGAAAAAGGCTTGTTAGAGTTAAGTATTGATTTATCTGATAGATTGATACTTAGATATAACTTTGAAAGTTGGAAAAGATTACGTTACATCTATGTGTGTGATTGTGTATTTTTATTGGTAAAATATATTCTGCTCAATAAATTGTGAAAAGAAAACAGGCTAGACTGAATCAAGTATCGATTTGTCAGGCATATTGCTATTTAAATCTAGCTGAAAATCAGAGCAAGTTACGTTGTATGTATGTATGTATGTATGTATGTATGCATGTATGTGTGTACGTATGTATGTATATGCGTGTGTGATCGTTTGTACATTTGTATTGGTAGTGCATATTTTGTTTAATATGATATTGAAAAGAAAAACGCTTGTTCGAATCAAATATCGATTTAGATCTGACTTTGAAAATTAAAGCAGATTACGTTTTATGTATGTATGCATGTATGTATGTATAAATATAAAACAAGATGACGTTATATATATGTATGTATGTATGTATGTATTTATATGCGCGTGATTGTGTATTTGTATTGCTAAGGTATATTCTGCTAAATAACATAGTGAAAAGAAAAGGCTAGTTCGAATCAAGTATCGCTTTGTCTAATAGATTTTACTCATATCCGAGTTTGAAAATTAGAAAAGTGGTCGTTGTATTATGTATGTATGCATATATGTGTGTATCACGTAGATATTTTTGTACATGCGTGTATAATCGTTTATGTATTTGTATTACAAAGGTATATTCTGCTCAATAACAGTTAAGAGAAAAAGGCTAGTCTGAATCAAGTATTGATTGGCCAGATACATTGATAGTTAGGCCTGACTTAAAGAATCGGAAAATATGATGTTGTATGTATGTATGTATGTATGTATGTATGTATGTATGTATGCGTGTGATCATTTGTGTATTTGTATTGGTAAGGTATATTTTCAATAGCATCGGGAAAAGAAAAAGGCTGGTGTGAATCAAGTATCGATTTGTTAGATAGATTTATATTAAGGTCTGTCTTTGAAAATTGGAAAATATGATGCTGTATTATGTGTGTATATGCGTGTGAGTATGTATATGTGTGTAATCATCTATGTATTTGTATTGGTATTTTTAATCACATCGTGAAAAGAAAATAGGCTAGTTTGAATCAAGTACCGATTTGTCAGATAGATTGCTATTTAAGTCTAACTTTGAAAATCCGGACAGATTACATTATATGTATGTATGTGTGTATGTATATGTGAGTGTGATTGTTTGTGTATTTGTATTGGTAAGTATCGGTGGTGATATCTTCGTTTGACTGTATCTTCTCTGTCATCAGGGCATAAGTACGCCGAGAAACGCATTCCGGGGACAGATAAAAAGCTTTCAAGAGTTAAAGCTGTTGCCGACAATATGAAAACAAAGCTAAAAGCGAAACAATTTTCACTCAGTAAACACACAGGTTCCATTCCACTTTGATAACTGAAGAGTAAGTTCGTCTGTCCATCCGCCAACAAATCTATTTATCATGTATCGCTTCTACTTCTGTAACGCTCGAAATATTCAGTCGACATTTATAGAAAGAAAAACCGAAAATGTATACTAGAATTTTCCGCATGAACCCGTGGCTTAGTGAATAAAGTACATAGTAAAACTCGTTTGTGGGTGGTTGAAGGTTCAATCCTCAGTGCGGGCGACATTTAAAAATGCAATTGCGAATTACATAAGACTTCTACTCGGTCATGGCTGACGGAATAAGAGCATGCTACCCCCATTGTCACTTTTGAGAATTTTGCAAAGAATCTTAGTTATGTAAGTGATGAACATGGCGAGAGATTCCATCGGGATATTTCAGTGATGAAGAAACGTTTTAAATAAAAAATAAAACCCTGGCATTTTGGTAGACTACTGCTGGAATATAAAAAGGGAGGATGACACTTAGCAAAAGAGGTTTAAGAGGGAAAATGCTTAAACTGACAATTTTGTGTTCTCCATTTATAACCAATAATAAAATATGGTTTATAGTACATGAAAACGATGTCTAATCTAGAGAACTGAAGATCAGGATCCTTTTCTTAACTCAAAACGGATCTTATGTGGCATGTACTTGTTTAACCTGAAATTTGTTGTTTTTTAAACTCATGTTCACCCCTTACAAAGCATATCGCCACTTGGACGCGGCGAGCAAATATTAAAAGAATAGACACTTGATTATATCGTTTTCGGGCATGGATCCCATGGGCCAGCAAGTAG
>NC_136496.1:28002338-28017338 GCF_053919585.1 Euprymna scolopes | reverse complement strand
GTATGTATGCATGTATGTACTATTTTAAATATTTCATTTTTACCTTAAGACAGTAATGTTTCATGCTTATGTAATCATCAGTGTGGAAATGATTGGTTACTGCTGGTTGATAGAGTTGAGTTCAATTGTAAAGTTTCTTTTAACTCCCCAGTCTGGTATTCAGTCTGGATGAATCTATATGAGCCACATGGCTATGTCTCGTGAACATGGAAGTGTTGATTCTCGATAAATAGAAACCATACAGTCTAAACTGTTGTTATATTCGAGTTCAATGCACATGATTATCGTAGAATTAGACTAAATCGACATGAATCCCAATTTACACGTCTGTCTCAGACAATCGCTTCTGGGAAAAGAGCTGATTACTATCTCTTCAACTCTTATCATGACATCACTCACGAGATCTCGTTTTATACAAGCTTCTCATATCTAAAATTATGTCAAGGTTTCAAATCTTGGCATATGTAGTATTTAAGGAAACAAACGAAGCTTTAATTATGACTTTTCGTCTGTTATCGTTGCGCCATGTTGTTGGCAATAAATTAACGTACTTCACTACAATTATAAAATGTCTACTTGATCGATTTGATGTAATTTCTCTTTGATGGTAATCGATTTTCATCTGACAGCAATGCTCTGACAATTTCCATTTATAACTTGAATTTGTTTCAAATTTGGTTTTGATTCTTCTAGAAATGCGCGTTCGCTTTTCTTTGCTGTGAAACTAACAACAAACCACAATATTACTTATCGACTTGTTAATCTGCAGACATATTTCAACAAATAATTGGTATTTGTGGGGTATGGGACGGATATAGAAAACAATTGAATAAAACGTATTTATAAATCCATTATTAACATGTAGACTGTGTAGTAAAGTCAACGAACGATTAACGAAAAAGTCCAAATATACATAAAATTGTCGCTCTAGAAAAGACGACAGTGTTCCATTTCTGTTGATGAAAATCGCTTTTGTTTCTTTTTGTTGTTGTTGTTGTTGTTGTTGCAGACCATCTACTAATTTCCCAGTTGTGTACAAATGACAAGAGCGATAAGGCCATTCGCTCATGTCTGAAAGTGGCACACTGTTCAACGAGCAAGATCGAAGATGCGCCGCTGTACAACTCATGCTCTCTAGTTATGAGAACAGAACGATTTCAGCACACTCAAAATGCAAATTCCGACGGTTTGAGGGTACAGCTAAACGCATCGGATGGACCCGGTTATAGTATTTGATGTGGTTTCAAGTGATAGCCACATTATGCCACCTCACATCTTCGAAGTCAGCCTGAAAGTCAACACCAATGTGTACCTGGATTCTCTGACGCAATAAGGTGGCCGCTGGCTAACCCTGGGTATGGCAGCAGGACTCGGCGCTGGCCCACAAGTCCAAAGAAACCCAGGCTTGGCTTCAGAAGAAGTGCTACTACGACTTTGTATCTTTCTCTCACTACCCCCTCCCTCCCACCTTCCTGAACTACTTTGTTTAATCATACGTCGAGAACATCACCAGCATTTGTTTGGTCATACGGCGAGAACATCATCAAGATGACCTTCCATAATACCAAAGTCAGCCTGATCGCTGCCATCCGCTGAGTACTCGCCGAGCTCCCGTTGGCGCTGGTGGAAAAAGGCATGCCTCCAGTTCCGGACCTGTATCGAGGCTGTGCTTGAGGCTAAAGACGGCTACATTGAATAGATGTCAGTTCTACTACGTAATCAGGTTAGTTCAATCGAAATTTTCTAATAAAAGTTTTAAAATGAAGCTGCAGTGTTGCTTTCTTTAGGGCGACACTTTTATCGATTTGTATAATAAATAAATGTTACCATAGTCAATATAAAGGTCACTGTTCTACTTACCTGGATCAGTTTTGTTTTGTTTTGTGCGTGCGTGCGTACGCGCGCGCGTGTATGTGTTAAGTAGTTTTAAATACTCTTTATTTCGTCATAAATATTCACATTTTACGAGTTGGTAGCCAACAAGATGGCTGCTGACGATCTTCATTAAATTAACGAGTCTGGTTCTTTTGGCATCTCTAAGTGTTTATCTGTAGTTTTTATTAATTTATTTTATTGCGGACTATTATCCTCATCTTTCTTAGATGTTGATTCACGACGTTTCTGACCTTCGTCAGGTGATAACTGCGACGGGATAGGAACTCCAAAACTCCTAACGACATTCTCAGCAATTACTGCCATCCATAGTTGTTGTCTTCCCACGTTTTTGGCCAAGTAAGCCTCTGGCTGGCTTTGGGTAGGATTGAGCCCGCTATCTTCATACAATTCTCACCTGGAACCACCTGACGAAGGCCAGAGGAATAGTTGGTCGAAACGTCGTGAAACAATATCTAAGAAAGATGAGGATAATAGTCCGTAATAAAATAAATTAATAAAGAATACTCATCTCAACAATTAGTTTCAATTAAATAATATATAGAGAGTTTTTATTTTATTTTAGACCGTAATCTATAATCTGTGTGTATGTGCGTGGGAGGAGTAATCTATAGATTTTTATTTTACTGCTGGTTTAAAAACAATAAATATTTATCATTTTATCATTGGTAGCAACAATGGAAAATTAATATTTAAACAAAAAGCAAACAAAAATAGATTCATTGTTTTTTTTTAAATCATTTTTGGCACCGAGAAATGGTAACAAATTTCTCAGATTCCGATACAGTATTCAGCAAATTATTACTTGATTTCACTACAAGTTTCTACGAACTTAAAAAAAATCCGATTTTTTTCAGATTTCCTATTCCAATCTTCCCAATACTAATTAACATTCTAAATTTTATTACATCCAGTATCATAATTGCTGTTTATGTCATGGATCTATAACCAATAGTTGTGAAGCCTATACTGGTTTATACTAATATTATTATTGACTCACAAGAGTTTCTCACATTAATTATTACAAGTGATCGCTCATTTGGCAAAATAGCTGGTGTTCCTTGGTGTCTGAATGACAGCAAGTCTCGCCAGATTCTCGGAAGTAGTGATGGGACGTTTCCAATATTTTTCCTGATTCCGATACAATTACCGATTCTGATTCTGATTCTTTCTGATTCGAAATTACGCAAATTTTATTATTTGGGGAAAGGACTCTCTTCTGCGAATCGTAAGCAAGAGAAGACGTGTCTTTGTGTTCTGTGCCCTAAACAGAGACAGCAGGCGTCAGTGATGTAGTTAAACGTCTCCCCTCTCTCTTTCTCTCTTTCTCTCTTTCTCTCTCTCTCTCTCTTATTTTCTTTCTTTTTCTTTCTCTCTTTCTCTTTCTCTCTCTCTTTTTCTCTCTTTTTTTCTCTCTCTCTCTCTCTCTTTCTCTCTTTCCCTTTCTTTCTCTCTCTCTCTCTCTGACATATAGCATGCGAAGTTTCGGTTTTGTTCTTTTGAATAAACCGTGCCATAAACTGGGAGACACAAGATAGGATTTTGAACGTCCACTTTGATTTTTACTTGTGAGATACTAGACTCCCCCCCTTTTAGAGCAGAAGTAATATAACATACATGCATGGTTGTCAGCACGAGACGCGTACATCTAAGAGTCCTACTATTAAATCAGAACACCATTTTGAAATAAATTCGCACGTTAATGAAGTATAAGAAAATCTTATAAGGAAAACAACGATACACGTTTTACGGTTCATAGATTTATGAATGTCTTCTGGGCCGGGATCGCGTAAAATCGTACCTTCTAATCAAGCGACATTAAAACAGTCCTAATTACCACGTCCTCCTCAACTGGCTGTTGGGAGAGAGAGAATTCGATATTAGTTAGACGCTCATTGCCGAAAAGAAAGCTTCCTTCTCTCTCTCTCTCTCTCTCTCTCTCTCTCTCTCTCACACACACACACACACACACACACTCTCTCTCTCACTCTCTCTCTCTCTCTCACTCTCTCACTCTCTCTCTCTTCTATGTGGCATCATGATGTCACTTACTTGATCTCTTTCTCTCCCCTCCAATTATACAACAAGCTTCTAATATATAAAATTATGCCAACCGGGGTTCAAAGATTGTACATTGATTATATTAAAGTCAGGACGTCAGACTTTTATTCTAACTAGCAAATTCTCATCTGTAATCGTTGGACTATGTTGTTGACAATAAATTGACGTATTTTGCTACAATGAAAAAATTTACTTAATTTGTTTGATAATATGGAGATAATATTACCTTGTACTCGAACCACGTGCTACCCCGCTTGACAATAATCGCCGACCCCATGTCCATGATGCTCTTCTCTTTCATTTTCTCTTCAAGCCGTGTCGTCGTCTTCGATATTGACGAGTACCGAGGAGGCTAGTACTATTCACTAGTATAAAATGAATAACACTATTTAAAAACAGAAAACGAGAACTATGACTCTGCAGATATCCGCTATACCCTCTGTGTGTGTGTGTGTGTGTGTGTGTGTGTGTGTGTGTGTGTGTGTGTGTGTGTGTGTGATACTTAGACCCTCTGAACGCTAAGGTTGACATCTTAGTCTTCTGTCAAGGAGTCTTTGTTGTGGTCGATGTCAGCTTATCTTGATTAGTCCGAAGCTGAAAAATGTCTTCAATTGTAGCAAACGCAAGACTCTCCATAAATTGTCCCTAACTGTCGTAAACTCTCAACTGTCGTAAACTCTCAACTGTCGTGAACTATCGAAAAACTCACTCCAACTTCCAAAAGCGTCTGTAAACTAACTCTAAATATATTGACCTCTATGTCCAGTGTTTTGCTTGCCAAACCGTGATTAACTTTCCTAATTTAAATGGCCTTGGTAAACAAATGTCTCTTTTGTTTTTATACTAATCTCATGTGATGAACATGCGCAGAAACACTAAAGAATTGTATGCCAATGTTTTAGTCGGGCTTATCTATGGCGAAAATGAATTCGTCCAAGGACTATAAAAAAAACGATACCAGAGTCATTCGTAGATTAACTGCCGAGGTGGCTATGTTAAATTGTCGTGTTTAGTCATTTCATTTGGGATCGTGTCGTGCTGAATCGTCAGGTTCGACTTAACAGAGTTATTCGGGATTATGTTTGTGTCAAATCGTTGAAAGTGTTCGGATTCGAATCGACAAAGTTGCTCAAGATCGTGTGGACGTGTTTGGATTTGAATCGATGGAGTCGTTTGGTATCATGTCATGTCGTGTCGAATCATTGGAGATATTCCGGTTTGAATCGATGGAGGTGTTTGGGATCGTGGCGTGTGGAAACGTCGGGGGGTGCTCGGATTCGAATCAACAGAGTTGTCCATGATCATGTCGTGTTGAATCGTTGGAGGCGTTCAGGCTCGAATCGACAGAGTTGTTTGCGTTTGAATGGACAGTGTTTTCGGGACCGTGCTACCCTCTTCTGATAACAATTTTTCCCCTCGTGAAGTAACGCCTTACTTCCTATAACTTTGTTCTGCTAATCAACTTATTCTGTCTTACATTTCGAAATTTTTTAGATGAGGATGTGTTATTCGTATTATTTGGATTGTTTGGACTATTGCAAGGATCCCAAGCGTAGTTGTTAGAGTACTTGAAGAATCAACTGTAAAAGTGAAGGTTAAACGTTCAATTCTCAGTGTAAGCGAGTGAAAACTACAATCACGGTAAATCGTGATTGTATTTTTCACTCGCTTACGGCAAATATCCAGTCATGGCTGATGGAACGAGAACATGCTATCACTGCAAAGTAAATAAAGGTTCTGTTCGAAATCCCGCCCAAATTCCCGAATTCAACAGAAACATTCTCGAGTTCGACAGTATGCATCTAAAGAAGTTCGGAGGTTACATTGATCGAAACGGTGTAAAAATGTCACTCAAGATGAAAACAGTAGTCCGAAACATCCAAATACGAATTATTCTGTTATTATATTGTAGTTTTCCTATTATTATTTTTTTTTACTTTCTAACATTTGTGGTAGGGGCCATAGTATCACAACTTGTCAATTTGATAATCTGGACTTAAGTAAACCCATAAAAAGAATTAACGTCCATATTTTTTTTTATTATTTACCGTTCCAGGTTATAGAAAATAGAAATATTTACAAAACAAATTTGAACGTAGTAGTTCTCGGGTAATGACGAGTCGCCACAGCTAGTAAGATGTAAAGTTTACTTATCTGAGTTGTAAGATCTGTGCGGTGTAGGGTGTAGGAGCAGTCACGTCAGGTGGAGATTTCTCTAATGCATCTCTTACAATAGATATTGTGTCTCGCCATTAAATAGCAGCCAAAAGAGCTAAATTACTGTGAAACAGACCAACCCAAACCGAGGAAAAAAATTTTCTTTTAGAAAATTAGTTGCAGAGATAATTTGAATTGATATCGTAGAGTTCGATGCTCAGATGTGTGCTATTGTTCTTGTCGGTAGAATTACAACATTGTACGTCACTCCTAACGCCATGGAACAATGTAAGAGGTTATCCTGCTATTGTCAGCGATCTTTAATTACGTTAACCAGTCTAAAGCGTTATCTGTTCATGGTCGATCGACACGAGGTTAATCTGTAACAAATGAAGACACACAACCGCAGTAAATACTGGAGTTAACAAATATTTCTCTTTGTTTGATTACGAGTTAAGAGACATTGTCTGGGATAGTGTACATTCAATGTAAACCGTTGGGTTAACCGTTGAGTTCAGTAAAATTGCTTTAATTAGGAAAAGTGAGTTTGCAAAATTAATTATAGTTTAAAAAAAATGAAAATAAAATCGAAAATAGGTATTCTTGTTCACTATGTATTCCTTTATTTCTTTCTCCCTCTCTTGCGTCTCTCCCATCTTTCTCTTACACAACATTCTTGAACATTACATGGCAAGTGCTCGTCTGATCTCCAATCTATGGTCCCACCTCGCCAAACTTTCACGAGAAACACTCGTCTAGCTGAAAACACTATCAATAATTTCCCCTACTCTTTATCTTTTTTTTCTTTTTTTTTTTTTTTTTAGTTCTTTACATTAAGTCGTTTCACACCTTGTCCGGAGCGAATTCTACACATAAAAACATAGCAAAAAACAATTATGGACACTATCTCTCTCGTCTCTCACTCACACACACCGCTTTTTGGCATTTCCTGTACTCTCTCTCTCTCTCTCTCTCTCTCTCTCTCTCTCTCTCTCTCTATCTCTATCTATCTATCTATATATATATCTTTCTCTCTTTCTGTCTATCTCTGTCTCTCTCTTTCTGTCATCTCTTTCTCCCCCATCCTTTGTCTATTTGTCTCTCTCTCTCTCTCTCTCTCTCTCTCTCTCTCTCTCTCTCTCTCTCTCTCTCTCTCTCTCTCTCTGGGTGACTACATTTGCTTCCGGCCTTTTATTTCTTATTGCTTTTTCACCCCAAAGGGCCACTTTTACGTAAGGAGCTACTATATATGACGAACTATGTAGGGAGTTGAGCAGCGAGATGTCTGATCACATTACACTTGAATTTTTGCATGTCAATACAGTTACGGAAGCACAGACAAGGGAGGGAATTCCAAAGTCTAGCAGTTCGAAGGAAGAAATTACTTGATTAGAAGGCTTTTCGGCATCTAGGGATCTCTACAGTGTAGGGGTGTGACTTTGCTGCTTGTCGGGGTATTTATGTCTGGGGGAGGGGAGACAAGTGTTTGGAGTTCCATAAAAATACTTGTAAAACAGGCACAAAAATGCAACATCTCGCCGACTGGCCAGAGGCTGATAGTGTGCGATCTCTCATGTTGGCTACTCATTTTTTTAACTCTGTCTAGGAATGAGAGACTAGTAGCAAATGCACCAGCCCAGATGCGGCAACAATACTCCATGCATGGGCGAATGATGGTATAGAATGTTCTCATGCATGAGCAACTTTCTAGCACAGTAAAGAGAGCTCACCTTCTTCGAAGCAGCCTTAGGAATGCTCTCAATTAATTGCTCCAGTTTGTGTTATCTGTGGACGTTAAGCCGAGGAGTCTGACCAAAAAGCTTATAGGTAGTGCATCATTAACCGTGGCTATCAGTGGTTGGGTGACCTTTTTGTAATTATTAAACGAAAGAAACTTAGTCTTGGCAGTATTGAATGTTACTATCCATTTATGTCCCGATTCCACTACAGACTGGAGGTCTTACTCTAAGGTTTCCCTTATTTACTTAGATATGCGTGCATTCGTTTTCCTCTCGTGTCCGTTATAGAGTGTGGTGTCATCAGCAAACATTCCCATCTCGGAGACAATTTTATCAGAGAGGTCATTTATGAATATCAGGAATAATAACGGTCCAAGGATCGATCCCTGTGCGATACCCACGTTTATATCATGTTATTTTTACGTACGGCCATCAAGGATTTTTCTCTTAAGAAAGATCCGATTATGTTGGGTATTCGTTCAGTAATACCATATGATTTGAATTTTATTATAAGACCATCGCGCTATACTCTGTCAAAGGCCTTAGATATATATAGGGCTACTTCCTTAGTCTCCCCTGCCTTATCCAGTGAGCGGTATATATGTTCAAAGATTACAGCATATATATCTGCAGCATTAAAGGCTTGCCTTAATTCATACACTCGGGGAGAAAGAAGTTTAGTAACTATGAGGTGATGGAGTAATGCTTGATTATTTAATGACAAAGATTTTGGCGAGGAAAGAGAGAAGGCTAATGGGCCGATAATTAAGTGGGTCAGTTCTTTCGCCAGAATTCTTGTAAACTGGTATCACAGAAGCAATTTTCCAGCAGTCCAGGAAAGCAAGATTCGGTAAGACATTTGTTGAAGAGTTTGTAGAGAACTAGGACAACCCCAGCGAAACATTTTTAATGGTATAGCTGAGATGAGGTCGATCCTACATACCTTTGAGGTGTCTAGTTTTTACATGATATCAATATTTTCAGATCATTGAGTGTGGTTTCTGTCTGCAAAGGAAAATCTTGTACGGAGTGGTTTGTTGGGTCCAAAGTGGAATTGGAGGCGAACCATTGGGCAATCAGGTCAACCTTCTCGGTTGCCGTGCAAACAATATCAAGGTGGTTGGATAGTGGGGGAATTGTTGACTGTCCATTCATGAGTTGAGATTTTTAGTAGAAATAAATGTTTCCATTTAGCGTGAAAAATGGGGTTCTCCCGGCAACAGATAATATAAACAAATACGAAAACATTGTATTCTATTTCTCTTGCTTTTGGGATGAATAAAAGATGGCGGACGGTAAAAGTCGCTGATTACTGTGCAAAAGATCGGATTTCGAATCTCGGCTTGAAACACTTAATCTTTAACTTAGTTACAATGACTTCTAGCCTGTTTTCATTTTTTTAAGAAACGATTTCAAGTCCTTTTACTATTTATTTTCATGTCCGGTCTTCCTTGGATTAGTATGCCTGTATTGATCAATGTTAGTACTCTCACAGTGTTTCGCCATCTTTCGGCTAATAACCATTCATCCCCGTTAAAACTTATCCTCGAGTAACTATTGGCCTAAAAGTGATAACCTAATTAGAAATTTATGCCTTAAATTTTCTAATAGTGACTCCGAATATTACTTGCACAATTTGTCTGCAGCTTCAAAACGTAGTGGCTTGTACAGTTCCCAATGAACTTCTCCACCCAGTCATGTCGGTTTTCATATTCTTTTCTGGGGTTAACTTGTTGTATTCATTTATGATTTGTATTATCGTTTTCTCTTTTTGTTTACAGACTATACATCTGATGTTTTTCTACGTCAACTAATTTGGATTTTATTTGATTCATTATTGTGTTATTACGTGCGAATGTCAGTAGCGATCCCGTTTCTCTGTTTTCGTGGATATATCCGTATGTTTTCGCGTATTACAGTTCTGCGTAATTTCACCCAATATAAGTTACTCACACAGGTCATAATCGCAAACTGCTCGCTGACAAAGACCGTTCCTTGGAGTCTGGGTGACAACAAATCTCTCCGGATTTCCAGTAATCGTCACCACTTTCGACAATCTTTGCAAATAAATTTGCGTTATCGCAACTGTCGCTTGTCGTTGATTTTTCGCCGACAATGACCATTGGTCTTAACTAGAATTTAGGTGGCAATAAGCCTTGCCAACGTACCAGTCCCCTTAGCACTAATCCAGTGAATGTCTGCTAAGTGATTTCACTTCTCGGTTTTTCCATTCTTCTTGACTTTTTGGTGTAGTGCCAGCATCGTCTAACATTATTAATTTCTTTCTTTTTCCTTTTTTTGGGAGAGAGGTGAAGGGAGAGGATGAATATGGGAAAGAGCAAGGTAATGGATATAGAAAGGAGAGGGAGATGGAAAGCGGAGAGACATAGGAAGGGAAGGGAGATGGGAAGGAGTGGTGATTGGAAGGGGAGGTAGTAGTCAGTCTTGATTTTATTTTGGTTTTACTTCTGCTACATTTTCTATATGCCCGGTTGGCGATTGTCATTCTTGTAAATTAAGTTCCGTTGTTTGTTGCAGATTTTCGCTGTTTTCAGTATTACTGTCCGTTGCATAGTCTGAGTCTTCCTCTTGATTCCGATTTCTCCTAGTCTTGTTTCCAAGTTTTTTTTTGGGGGGGGGACTGTTCCTAATGCTCCTACAATTATTAGCATTATGTTGATATTCTTCAGATTTGTTTCGTTTTTCTGCTTCTTTGCCCTTTGCCCTACCGTCTGCTGGGACGACAAAATCTATAATTTGACAGGTTCTGTATTTCTTGTCAATTAATAATCCATAAGATTATAACGTCCGGTCTTCTGGCTTGGATGGGTCTATCTGTTTGTATTTCCACATCCCATTTTTTTGTGGTTTTTAATTTTCCATTATATTCTCTGGCTTGTGTTTAAACCATTTTTCTGCGTGTTTGAGATGCAGTTGTCTGTTCTGTCCTTGTATTCTTTTGGGGTTAGTTTACTTTATTCGCTAATTATGTTGTTTATCGCTTCGTCTTTTTGTCCAAAACGTCTACATTTACTGTTTTCCTGTGTTCTGTCTATTTTCGCTTTAATGTGGTTGGTTCTAATCGCGTTGTCCTGTGCAGCTTTCAGTAAATATTCTGTTTCTTTGTTCATGTGTCCTTTCCTTAGCCATGTCCAGGTGTTTACGTGATTTTCTTCTTTTGCCATTCTTATCAATCGTCAATGTAGCGCTTTCTCTTCCCACTTTTCTTGTCTTTTTGTTTTTGGTTTCATCATTCCCTGCATTGTTCTTCCTAACAGTGTCTCTGGCTGCAGTCTTTTCGTGTTCTGGCTCATGTACTTTTCCAAGTAACACAGTCATCTACATTTATTAGTTCTCTTCCCCATTCGTCCCTTTTCACATTGAGTCAATCAGTATCGTCTTTTGGGTGAAATGCATTGTGCATCGTCATTAGTCTCCTAGTCATCTAGTCAAGATGCCTTAAATTTTTACGGTATAGCTTTGTTTCTAAGAATTTTCTTGTTCTTCTTGTGTACTTTTTCCAATCTTCTCTTTCATTTCTGTGGATTTGATGGTGTCTGCTTTCAGGAGACCTAAATATTTGTAATTATACATACTTGTCATCTTCTCCAAGCGCCCTCATTCCTCTTATTTTGGGCAGTTCAATACACTATGCTATTATTAGTTTTCCCTTATTTCATCTCCAGTAGTGCACATTTTCCCTCCAAAATTCCATTTAAATGTTCTGAGTATTCTAGTTGTGTTCATCAGCTTTCCTAGATCCTTTTTGGTTTTGTTCAAACAGCTTCAGGTCATCCATATACATGAAGTGATTTTTTTTGTTCTGTGTCTGTAACCTGTGTCTGGAATTATATATATATATATATATATATATATATATATATATATATATATATATATATATATATATTATTAATGTTATTATTTTTTTAATAAATAAAACAAAAAATAATAATAATAAAATAAAAATAAAACAAAAAATAATAATAACTGACGAAACAAGTAAGCGTTTGTAACTGAAATTATAATTTAAACCTTTAATTCACGGTTAAACGAGGAATTGCCTTGCACATGTTCGGATGTTTCATGTTTCTGTTTTTGTGTACATTTTTCTTGTCATCAGCAACATCAGCGGCGGAGTTTAAAAAATAGCAGACGAAACAAGTAAGCGTTTGTAACTGAAATTATAATTATTAATATTATTGTCATTGTTATTGTTGTTATTATTAACATTGTTATCATTATTATTATTATTATTATTATTATTATTATTATTATTATTAGCCTTTAACCTTGGTGGGGAACCCTCCTAGAGATGATGTCTCGACAAAAGTATCGGTGGTGGTGTAACCTAAAATTCACTAACCCCATTCATGGGAGAATGTCAAATCAAAATACTGAAAATAACGACATAAATGAGGCTGGAACATCTTGCGATGGTCTCACGTCCGGTAGGTGTCCCACTGGTCAACAGGGTGGGTCCTGTCGTCATCATACAACTGTTCGTAATTCTGAGAATGTGGCTGGATATAGGGGGAGTGAGAATTGCCAGAGAGGGTCCCAAGACACGAAAGGAGTTGGAAATGTCAAAAAACATGGACGGATGAAAGAAGAGTACTGTGGGAATGCTTTGTAAGGAGTGGAAGTATCAAATCTGGTGGATATATCCGAAAGTGAAGGAAGAATGGGAATCGAGAAGAGGAGGTGCTAGAAGTGTCGCGAGTTTGGTATCCTAGTTAAAACAAATTAAAAATAACAACCTACTTTCAGTGATCGCAAGAGAAGAGATTGAACGGATGGTTAGGAATGAAATGAATAACGAAAGTAAAATTCATGACACTAGTTTGGATGAAAGAACTGAGAGAGTTGAAGTACAGAAGGGAAATGTAAGCGATGCTGGGAGGCAGACAACTGAGGAGGAATGGAATCCTATGGTTAGGGGAAGTGATGAGAAGGAGTTTAAAGGATCTAAGGCAGATGAGATCATTGACTCTGAGACAATGGAACCAGTGAACGGAGCAGATGTATGGAGAAGTTGTGATGAAGTTCGAACTTTGACTTCTGTAGAAAAAGAAGTACTTAAGAAGTTAAGAGAGGTTCTTCTTAGAGACGATATCATAGAGATTCCAAGTATGAAGAGTAGTGATAGGCGGAAGGTGAAAAGCGAGGTAAAAATAATTCAAGGAGTAATTAACAACATCATAAGAAAGAACATATCGATTACGGAACTTAACAGGTATCTATATGCAGCGTCATACGTTATTGCGAATCGTCTTGACTTAATACAGAAGAAAAAGAGAGAAATGAAGGATAGAAGACCACGCTGGCAAAGGCGGTTTGAAGAAAGTATTAAACGGTGGCGGAAAGACATTGGTAGAATCGAAGAAATAAGAAAAGGAGTTAAACTAGGACAGAAAACCAAGGACGAGCTTGAAAGGGGGTATAGATTGCTGGAAAAAGGAACGATGAACGTTCTAACAATGTTGAAAGAGAAGGTCCACATTGGTGGTATGAAAATTAGGAACTTTGTTGGAAAAAGTGTTGCATTTCGGCAGAACAACCTTTTCCTGAACAATCAGTCTCAGCTGTATAAAGAATTAAATGGTAGTAAACAGGCGGGAAATAACAACACTCCAAATATAAAAGATGCAAGGAAGTTCTGGAGTGGGATTTGGTCTGTCGAAGGGCGATATAATGAAAAGGCTAGCTGGTTGGGAGAGGTCAAAGAAAGGCTATCAGAAATGTAGCAGATGAAGAACGTTGAGATAACCATCGATGACGTAAAGGCTGGCATACGAAGGATGACAAACTGGAAGGAACCTGGTCCAGAGGGAGTGATGGACTTCTGGTTTAAACAGTTACCATGCCTTTATCCACCTAAAGGAACAAGGGAACAGATGCCAATAATTATAGACCAATTACATGTCTGCCACTGATGTGGAAACTGTTGACTGGAATATTTGCGGAGAAAATTTATGAAAATCTTGAAAGTAATGGTGTTTTTCCTGACGAACAGAAGGGGTGCCGGAAAGGCTCGAGAGGTACCAAAGAGCAATTACTAATTGATAAAGTATTAATGCAGAATGCGAAAAAGAAGAAGAGGGATCTGAGCGTAGCATGGATCGATTACAGAAAGGCTTATGACATGGTCAATCATTCATGGATACGTGAAACACTAATGATGATAAAGGTTGCTGAGAATGTGGTAGGGCTTTAGGAGACAAGTATGGCTCAATGGAAAACGGTGCTGGTATCAAACAGAGAGGAGATGGGGCAGGTTGGCATTAAACGTGGGATATTTCAAGGAGATTCGTTATGGCCACTTCTTTTTGTAATGATAATGATGCCACTGAAACCCTCTTGAAGAGAGAAAAACTGGGGTATAACTTTGAATCTGGTGACAGACGCCTCAACTATCTACTGTTTATGGATGATTTGAAAATAATCGGTAGAAATGAAAAGGAAATGGAGAGACTGGTAGAACTTGTGGGGTCATACTCCGAAGACATTGAGATGGAGTTTGGGATTAGTAA
Source organism: Euprymna scolopes (assembly GCF_053919585.1). Taxonomy (NCBI): domain Eukaryota; kingdom Metazoa; phylum Mollusca; class Cephalopoda; order Sepiida; family Sepiolidae; genus Euprymna; species Euprymna scolopes. The sequence continues at coordinate 28,002,955 of NC_136496.1, read as the reverse complement.
ATGCGCGGTGCTGGTGATGAAAAGAGGAGTAAAGGTTCATACAAATCGAATAGTACTGCCAAATGGAGAAATCATGAAAGAAATAGAAGATACAGGGTATAAGTATTTGGGAGTGTTAAAGGGTGTAGGCATCATGAACAGAGAAATGAAAGGGAAAGTCAGGAAGGAGTATCTTAGAAAAGTGAGACTAATTGCAAAGTCGAAACTGTATGGAGGAAACCTAATGAAAGCAGTAAATGCATGGACAGTCAGTGTTTTGAGATACAGTGCGGGAATTTTAGAATGATCTGACAAGGATTTGCATGCCATGCATATCAAAACAAGAAAAGTTTTAGCAATGTTTGGTATATTTCACATTCGAAGTAGCGTAACAAGGCTGTATCAAAAGAGGAAAGATGGTGGGTGAGGATTGAAAACTGTAAAAGATTGTGTTAGAACCGAGGAGATGTCGTTGAAGGAGCATGTGGTTAGAAGTGAGGAGTCGATGCTTAAGGCTGTGGCAATGAAGTGGAGGTATGTGAGACCAAGATTGATTACGTGAAACGTATGGATAGAGAAAGGTCAGAGGAACTGGCTAGAAGAAAATGCATTGAAGGTTCTTCCAGGATATAGCAGAA